>NC_041215.1:114072012-114100252 GCF_002837175.3 Physeter macrocephalus
AGAGATATGGGGATATATGTATATGTATAGCTGATTCACTTTGTTATAAAGCAGAAACTAACACACCATTGTAAAGCAATTGTACCCCGATACAGATGTTTAAAAAAAATGAAGTATTGATACAACAACAACAACAACAACAAAAGTATGGATGTGACTAAACTATGTCTATAATTCTTATTGGACAAGCAAATGAATTTGCTTGTGATTTAAACTTCTAATTTCCTCCCCTCTCTGATTTACAGTACTTCTTTCATCACAACATAGAAAATATTTTACAGCAAGAGATACCATCACAGTATTTGCAATTTTTTCCACAGTGGTCTACTCTCTCAATTCAGCCTTTGCTCAAGTGTAATGAGAGGCTGGTCCATAGTCATTCATTTACAGTGTCTGAGTGAAAACTACAGAGCACACATTACCCTCTCTTGAGAACACTCCGATGTGTCAGAATTCCAAAGGGAAAAATGGAACTTTTCATCTGGGCAGGTGAATGGCAAAAGGGACCAAAACACAAGATGCTTGTGATGAGGGTGTGTCAACGGCAGAAAGTGCACAAAGGAAAGCTGATGAGACAGCCCACACCCCACTACCCACGACCATCTTCTCCAATCCGTTTCATGGAGCAATCAAAGGATATTCTGAACCTCCCAAAATGCCATCAATCCTTATTGAGAAGGAAATAAAACATCTCTCTCTTAAGCCTTTGCAGGAGTAATCATCAGAGCAAGCTGGCCTGAACAGGGAGCTTTGGCAGACAAAGATGGATTTGTCAAAATAAATAAATAAATACAGACATACATAAATTAAGTAACCTCCACAAAATATGAATAGAAAGTTGATGATAATCTCCCAATTCTATTGTGTAAAGGGTAAAGAAACTCACAATTGTGCTCTCCAGGTCTAATACAGTAAAGAATAGGCTTCTTGATGAGATGTTTCCCATAATGTACAGCAGAGCTGGGAATTTTGTGGCAATAATACTAAAAAATAACCATCTAAATGATTTAGCTAAAACATTCATTAACATTCCAGATCTAAGTCTCTAAGTGGCCCCTCCCTCCTCTTTGTTTCCTTCCCTGGCTCTGATTTTCTTCTTTAGCACTTTTGAACAAAGAAGGGAAGAAGCCTCTTTTGATTGTTTAAAAAGGCTTCTTAAGCTAGCTGACAATTGCTCAAGTGTAAAATAACTTTATAAAGATCACTGAAATGTTCTTTAACACTAGACTCTCCTTAAACAAGCCATATTTCTGTGGTCCCTGTTGTCTCTGTGTTGCACAGCCTGTTTGGCAGTGTCCAATTCTAGTACCCATGAAGAAGCAGCAAACAACGTCAACTAGTTCTTTCAGATGAATCTGAATCATTATTCAATAGATGAGTCACTCATTTTGGAGTCAGAGGGCCTGATACTGGTTTGGTTCTTGAGTTACCAAGTTCTCAACCAAGTTACCAAGTCAGGGATTTCAATTACTGTGTCCTTGGGATTCTGCTGTGAAAATAAAATGCCTCCTATGTCAAAGTTCTTTGTAAACTTTAAAGCATTATTCTGCTATCTCTTATTTTTGTGAATATTCCAGGAATGAAAGTGACTCTGTTTTTATAATGTATTGCTTGTAGTGGACTTTGAATCCTCAGAGGGTAAGAAGGGGTGAGGGTATTTTTCAAAATAGTAGGCTAAAGTTAAAAAAGGTTTCATAAAGATTGTTCCAAATATTTTTTTAAAAATTAAAGAAATAAGAAATCTGTACTAACTGTGTTTTAATAGTTTGAGTAATTATTAGGCTTTTTTTTTGAATGGTCAATTTACAAAATTTAATTGTTTCTTTTAACAATTTATTTTTTACAAGTACTACATTCATATTTTAGAAAAAATCATAGAATACATATTAATAGAAAGTAGGAAATAAAAGCCATGCAGTCATAAATAATCACTGTTAATATTTAGATGCATAATATTTGATGTTAGATCATATTGTATATACTACCTTGAAGCATTTTCATTAAAACTGTATATTATTGGCATCTTTTCGTATCAATAAATAACTTCAGTAGCATTGTTCTTAATGGCTTTATAGGCTTTTATTTATATGTTTATTATTTTTTAGAGATGATATATTGATTTTCCATGTTCTTTTACAAAATGAAGGGTGGGTGTTAAAAGTTTAGACTGTAGACAAGACAGGTCTGTGTTCAAATCTCACTTTTTACCATACAAGCTGGAAGTCTCAGCAAAAAGACTTTGCCTCTCTATGTTTGTTTCTGCCTCTGTAAAATGTAAACAGTAAATTCAGCTTACCCTCGTTGTGAAGATTAAGGGTAATAAATGCAAAAGCTCAGAGCTCCTAACACACAAATATGTGATCAATAAGTGGTAGTTATATTTAAGTTTGTGTTTGAAAACTTTGAAACATTTGTAAAACTTGTAAGGATCCTTTTATCTTCAAGCATTTAATTACTGAGTCCCAACACAGACGTTGTTCTCCCTGTTTTTCATTTGGATTTTGGCTCTATCAGTTCCATTTGATCCTCCTAAACCATTAACTCTTGATTACAGGGAGTCTCACAGGAAAATAAACAGAGGAGGCAAAACAGCAGCAGGCCTCTCATTGCACTCCCAGCAGGAGCCTTTTAAACCAATTGATGCTAAATCTCATTAGACTTGAAGTCAAAATCAAGATGTCCAGGGTTTGGACCAGTAAAAAAGCAGATAGAACCAATAGAGGGTTAAATGTTAGATGTGAGAGATCAGAGCATGGCTTCCCACCTCTCCCTTCAAAGTAAAGGAGCTCTGGCTTTTATCTTTCCTAGTATCAGTTTACAAACTGTAAGATGAGAGTGTTTGTACTAGAAGGTCTTTAAGACCCCAGCTCTGGCACTCTATGAATATATAACTACTTACATGTCACCTCATACTACAATGGGGCAGCTCAGTGGTGCAAATTACTAAGAGTTGATCTATATACTTGGATCAAGGGCAAACCACACTGGTTATATTTCTATTTGGGGAAAATCTAGTTGAAACGAGTGACTAGAGAAGGACATAAATACCAGGGGAAAGGAAGGAAAACAAAATGGAAAATAAGAGGGAAGATTATGTTGTTTGTTGGTATGGTGAGAAGAGTCAGGTGTCTGTGTGTAAATGGAAGCATGGAATTTTATGTACAGGAAATAACATATTATTCTTCTTATTATTTTGTATTTACTGCCAACCTCCCCTCCTTCCTTAGCTTTGAAGATGGGAAATTCTAAATATCTTGTCGCCACTTCAGCCAGGGTCAGTGGATCACTCTGATTTACCATGCTCTAGGAAACATACCACCTCTATTGTATCTGCAAGCATGCATTTATAGGCATTGGTATTTAGTTTTAATCTTTCATTTTCCAACAGAAAGAACAGATTTTCTAAAGAATAAACAACTGTAGAGGAAATCACAATGTACTATAACAAGGAGGTGCTACCCCAAGTCCAAATCTGCTAGAAGTGATTTCTATGAAACTTGGAGATACAATTTGAGAAAGAAGTACAAAAATGATATCTTTCTTAAGAAACTGAAAAATAATTTAACTTTGTGTGTAATTCCTAAATATAGGGATACTATAGAAGGTTTATCATTACGTCTAACATGATGTCATGACCTGAACTCTGTCTAAATCCTTGAGGAGTCAGGGAGAAATAAAAGAATAATAACAATGGAAAAAAGTACTTTGTTAAAGAAAAGTAAAGCTTACAAAGAGTAGTATAACTAAAACAATATAACCAGACTTTAAGAAAGTCACTGGTTGAGAAAACACTGCACAAAAAGGCATAGATATTTTGCTGATAAATTAATCATTTGAAAGAATGAGGGATACCCCCAAATTAGTGGCAAATCAGAGAGATCAGAGTGATTTTTGATATCCCAATAATGTCCAAGAACTTGGGAGACTAAACAAATGCAATTTGATGTTATGTTCCTATTTAGGGGAAAAAGAAAATCAAAAAATCTACCATGCATAAGGAGAAATAGTTCTTCATTAAAATATATAAACTACCAACCCATGCCTCCAAACTAAAACAGAAAGCACCAACATGATCTGTATTTTGAAAGAGATCAACGTAGGGATAAAGCTTGCAGCTCTGGGCAATTTTATGTGTGTGAGTAGACAGCAGTGGAGAATAAATTGCAGTGACTGGTCAACTGGAATGGACAAGGCATTTCCTAGCATAAATGTTCAAAATTCCTTCAACTGTTAGCGACGATAAGACTATATATCATATAAAGCAAAATCTAATATAATATATATCATTCAAGTTTATCCCATTGATGAAAATGAAAGACGTACTCTCAATAGATGAGGACAAAATAAAGCGAAAGGAGTTAGTGCAAGTAAATGATCAGGTGCTTGAAATATTCACAGTATTGTCTTTTATTTGGTAAACTTTATATGTAGAAATTGAGCCTGTCTGAAGAAATTTTTTTAAATGTAGCTGTCAGTTAGAATGATTTTGTAGTAATTCCTGTGAAGTGATGAGGCCCTGAATTAGAGTCATGGCAGGAGAAACAGAAGATAGGAATTTGAGAGCTGTTTTATAGGAAGACCAAAAAGGATTTTGCTTTTAATTGGATGATTTTAATGAAAAGCAAAAGATTTTAAAAGCACATTTCAAGCCTTCATAACACTGACAAAAAATAGGAAAATTGGGAAAGGATCCATCATATCTCTTCATAACATAAAAAAGTGCTCAATCGTGTGTAGTATAGAAATATTACAAAAACAAGGATTTTTTTTAAGTATAGTCAAAAACACATCTCCTTGTCTTTGTTCATGCTGGGGTTTTTGTTTGATTTTTGCTTTCCTTTTGATCCATTTCAGTCCCACTCTACCAAAACTCTACTTCTATTCCAAGCTAAATCCAATAATGATAGAGCCGCAAATGACACTCTGTAGCCTCTTTAACTGATTTAGTCTTTTCCTACAATACCTGGCATATTGCTCTCAGAATATTATTTCCTCAAACAGAATGTGAAGTCTTTGAGGGAAGATTTGTCTTTCAACTCTGTACCCTCATTGACCGACACAGTGCCTGGCCCAAGATAAACATTCAATGTATTAATTCATTTACTCTTTCACCATAATAAACTAACAAGTTAAAAGATTACTACTTATATAGGTAACACTTTGGGACAAAAAATACCTAGTGATATGGAGTGCCTTAGTAAGAAGAGCTCCTTCTCCTGTCTTGATAGATAAAATAAAAAAAAAAACAACAATACCCAAGTATCATATCAAGGATACTGTGAAGGAATCCTTGACATATTTTGGAAGAAATGTAAAACCAATAACCTGAGACTACAATCATTTATCATCAAGTAGCAGCTGTTGTTAGAATTGATATTGATCCTTGGTAAATTGCAACCAGAGTAACCTTGTTATATCGTCACAAAATTTTCCCACTACATCATTTAGCTATGAGATGCTTCCTTAACATGTGTCCTTAGGTTTTTCTCTTCTATAATCAATCACAAAAGGAAAAAAAGTTGTGTATAGAGGTAACCCAAAATGTTTTGGGGCATTTTTCAATTAAATATTTTCTAGAAGAAAATATAATATGAATGCATAAAATAAATGATTATTTTGAAAAGTCATCCTATGAAACGATAGTTAAAATTACAAGGAGCTTTTAAGTGATCTAGTTCAGTCTTCTCATCATTGAAGTAAAGAAACTGAATCTGATTAAGAAATATGACCAAGGCTGAAGTGTCAAAGAGTTAGTGTGAGATTCCTGACATCCAACTTAGTTTCTTTTATCCAATTATCATTAAGGAAATGAAAAGTGTTAGTTCCATAAGTTGTTAGAAGTTTAATAGCAACTTGAAATAAGGAACTTCCTTCCCGCAGCCTCTCTGTTATTTTAGCAATATGGCTCCCATGTGGGACTACTGAAAGCTAGACTTTATTAATTAATAGCTCTGCCTCTTATCATTTGTATATTATCTAACCTCTCCACATATTAATTTCCTTAACTCTTAAAATGGGACATATATTATTACCTAACTCATAGAGCTTTGTGAAATTAAAGTGAAATAGTTAATTTAAAACACTTAGTGTAGTACTTAGGTTATAGTAAGAACTCAAGTTTCAGCTGATATTACTATTACTATTTTTTTAATTTCATAAAATAAGTCAAGGTTTTGATTTACTAAATTGTAAAGACAAACCCAATTGAAACTTTCATAGCTTCAAATGTCATTATTGAGAGTGACATCATTGTTTCTGCATTCTCATTTTGCTTGAAATTCTACTAGTTTATGCATCATTAGGAAGCATACATAGCACAAGATCATAAATCCTACAGGGGAGGCCAAAGGTGTCTTATATTTCTCTTTCCTTCTTCCTTCCTTCCTTCCTTCCTTCCTTTCTTGCTTTCTTGCTTTCCTATAGATTAGTAAAAATCTCAAAGATCATTACAATATATGTTAAAACCCTTGCTAAAATATCTTTATCAAAGTTATGAAATCTTAACTGATGGCAAAGTGATAGAGGTATAAAATAAAGTATATAGAATTATATTTTCTGAGCAGTCAAATATTCAGCCTATATTCAATTATTTAGAAGCTGATCAAATTTGTGAAATACCAAACCCCTTTTTCTTTCTTCACCCTTCACTTTTCCTGCCTATACTTTGTCCAGTTTTTCAATTCATTTATATACCCATCCTAGAAGAGAAAGGACAAAGAGGAGGAAAAATGCAAATCTGTTAATAGAGTTATTTCTTAGCAGATTGGAAAGAAGTGGAGAAAACTTTAAATTGTAATGATAGATCCATTATGGATCACCTGCTCTACCAATGTGGAACAGCTACAGAGGAAGACAGTTCCTCTGTCTTCCCCTGGCCTGGATACTTGATGTGTTTGTTGATGTTTTCTGAAAGAGGTAGGACACTTAATCTTTAAAACTACTCACCACAAATGACTGAATGATCCTGCAACAATTGAAACATGTCCTCCTCTATAAAAATGCACTGAAGCTTTTACATTAAATTCAACTTTCTAATATCATTAAAGCTAAAATATCTTTAGCTGCATCAATGCGTTAGCCATTCTTATTCATTGCTGTTGCATTTAATATATAGCTCATTATACTAAACAAACATAAACCTGGGTAACTCAAAAGAAAGAGACAAAACGTATCCATATTAACAGAAAAATAATCCGTGCAGAAATTCCAAAATCGTACTGAACACTTAGTTGAAAATGTAAGGCAGTATGCATTTAAATAAATATGTCAAGAGAAAAGAAAGGCAGCAAGGGAACCTAAAACCTCTTGATAGACTGAATATACAAACAGACAATGGCTGGATCATATATGAAATCAGTAGTCTAATTCACACTTACAGCAACCTGCCCAGAAAACCATAGCTAAAATAAACAGCCCAGGAATGCAGTTGACTTATAAATTGGACTTGCAGGAAGCCTGATTGTTACCTTTAGTAGCAATCCAGGAAGCTAAACAATAACTTCTGTTAACAACTGGCCCTAAATGACCAGGATTTGATTAATAACTAGCAGCTTCCCTAATTTTTGTCACCACTTTCAACTTAGAGCCAACCAGAGAAAGCCAAATATGTACACCTAACCCATAGGATGCTCTGCTTCTAGTTAGCCCTCTTTTAGATTCCCTATGCCAATAGCCTCCAATCAGGCCATTCCTGAAGCCTTTCTTTTTCTCCACTGTAAATGTTTCCCATTCCTCCGTCTGCCCTTGAGTCTCTCCCAAAACACAAGTGACAGTGGTTGACTCCCTTGTTATAGTAAGCTCTGAATAAATAGTTGGTCTTATTTATTTCAACACGATTGAACACCCACTGTACATCCATCAATGGACAACATGCTTAGATATATTAGAAAGTCAACCATCACAATATTCTGTGAGGAATTTTTTTGTCCCCATTTTACAGATACAGAGAACTGAAGTCTGCAGAAGTTTAGATAGCTTCTCACGTTTTCCTATTCTACATCATGTTATAGTAAGTGCTTTTGGTATATTATTTTGGTAAAGTTTTTGAGATAATAGTAAAAGGATATCTAACGATAATAACAACAATAGATATAAATTAGATGAATGCTTTCTAGCATTACTTGCTTTTGTATCTGTCAACGTGCTGGATAAAAGTCAACATTGTATTTTTAGTTGACTCACTGCTTTAAGGTTATACTTTATCAAAATATATATAGAATTTGAAATAATGAAAAGCATAATAAAAATAACTTCCATAACTTATTTTCTAGAAGAAGACATCAGCAGAAATAATTTGCTTGTCAAGCAGTGATTGCATCAACATGTTTTTCATAGACAATGTGTAGAAAACTTTATAAAAGAATATAATTGTTTACGATATTGACAAGGAAACAAGTAAAAATGAAATTTGGGTGATTCTAAAAGAAGGGAATAAGTATTGATTTGCCTAGCATTTCAGATACTCTGCAATTTTTTTAAGTTAATTGCCTAACAATCATATACGTACTATTGTGTTTATTTTACAAATGAAGAAGCAAAGTTGTAAAGATATTCAGAACTTTAAGCCTTTCAGCTAGTGAGCAGGGGAGTCTATATATAAAAACTGAATTACTTTTTGGTTTCAAAGTCCAACAAATATGCTCAAAACTCCTCTGATTAAAATTCACTTTAAAATGTTCCCTTACCACATAAGTTGGTCACAGAACCTAAAACTGAAGTAACATTTTTTAACTATAAAATAATATAAATTAGCCTTATAGGAAAGAAGGGGGGAAAACAGCATTTGCACATATTAGAAATTACCATACAAGTTACATAAAGCCAGACAGAAAAAAATAGAAAAATATAGATGAATAATAAGGCTTTTTAATGCCTGAAAATAAAATGATATTTAAGAAAAATTCCTTTAACAAAGACCTGAAAAAGTAAAAAGAAATATACAGATAACATTGTTTAAATAATAACATGGAATAAGAAATGATGAGTAAAGGCCAAATAATTCCTCATGTGATTTCTACTTTGTCTTACTAATTCCATTCAGTTAACTCAAACTTTTACTATGAATTCCTTGCACTGAGCGTAAACTAAGATAAAAAGAAAAGTTAGAATTTGAGAATCCTTATAAAAAGGAAAAGATTCAAGCCCTTGGCCTTTATAACATTTCATGTTAAGGAAGGAAACTATTTTCTTGAAATTTCCGTTTTAATAAAGGTAATGAGTTTGTCACATAAAATTATAAATGTCAAAGTTATGATTTGACCATTTTGCTAAGTGTACAGAGAAGAAAACGGTGCCTCTTTTACACACCTTAAAGATGTTTTGCCTTGCCATAAACAAAACACTGATGCTCAATATCTATCATCAGTTGATATAATTTTTAAAATTTTTAGTTCTGGGGCTTCCCTGGTGGTTGAGAGTCCTCCTGCCAATGCGGGGGACACGGGTTTGTGCCCCGGTCCGGGAGGATCCTGCATGTCGCGGAGCGGCTGGGCCAGTGAGCCATGGCCGCTGGGCCTGTGCGTCCGGAGCCTGTGCTCCACAGGGGGAGAGGCTGCAAAGGTGAGAGGCCCGCGTACCACACACACACAAAATGTTTAGTTCTATCTCCTCTCCACTGAGTTACAAGACATATTTTTCATATGAATGAGAAATTACTTGAGGTCTCTATCTTTGCCTCTTTCTATACCAGACCTTCTAAATGGGGGTAGGTGGGCAAAAAGTATAGGGAAGGTTGGGAGATGCATTTTACAAGAAAAAACCTAGGGAGTTTCCCAAACAACATGTATCTCAGAGGTTGAGGTTGATGCCAAGAAAAACAACCATATTGAAAATAACATGTTCTAATCACTGTGAAGCAATAGTATGTATAGTACAGACAGACTGATCCGGCTCTTCCATTGGCCATGTGACACCATTCAAGTCACTTAACTTTGTGACAAGTTTCTTCATTTGTAAAATGGAAATAATGATAATAGAACCTCATGGGATTGTTGTAAGGATTAAGAGACAATATATATGTGTTGACACATAGTAAACACTAGGTTTATCATTGCTGTCAGTTTGAAACAAAGCAAATTACTTTGTTTTAGAGAATGAGCAGCAAATGGAAAGTTTTCTTAAGCCAATGGTCACGACAAAGAGGATGCTGTTTGTTCCATGAGGTACGACAGTGTTCTTAGAGGGAGGAGGAGACCAAGAGAAAAGAATTGCTTTCTAGAAAAAATTAAGCATCACGTTTATGTCTTTTCAATTGAAGAAACTGATTACAGGCTTCTCTATGCTCCATAAAGGCTAATGAATACTTGATTATAACACTATCATGCTACACTCTGTCTTTGTATCTCCGTGAGTCTTTTGTTAAACTTGGTACATTTTGAAAGTAGTAGTTATGTCAAAATATTTGAATCTCAAGTGTCTAATAATGGCTTACATGCAGAGGTACTCAATAAATGTTGAATGTTTATGGTTTCCTTTGCTGTGCAAAAGGTTTTAAGTTCAATTAGGTCTCATTTGTTTACTTTTGTTTTTATTTTCATTATTCTAGGAGGTGGGTCAATAAAGATCTTGCTGGGGTTTATGTCAAAGAGTGTTTTTCCTATGTTTTCCTCTAAAAGTTTTATAGTGTCTATCTTACATTTAGGTCTTTAATCCATTTGGAGGTTATTTTTGTGTATGGTGTTAGGTAGTGCTCTAACTTCATTCTTTTACATGTAGCTGTCCAGTTTTCCCAGCACCACTTATTAAAGAGGCTGGGAATAAATGAAAAAACGTATTGTTACAAATGAAACAATGGACAAAGGATTAATCTCCAAAATATACAAACAGCTCATGGAGCTCAATATTAAAAAAACAAACAATTCAATTAAAAAATGGGCAGAAGGGCTTCCCTGGTTGCGCAGTGGTTAAGAATCTGCCTGCCAATGCAAAGGACATGGGTTCGAGCCCTGGTCTGGGAAGATCCCACATGCCGCGGAGCAACTAAGCCCGTGAGCCACAACTACTGAGACTGCACGTGTAGAGCCTGTGCTCCACAACAAGAGAAGCCACGACAATGAGAAGCCCGCGCACCACGATGAAGAGTAGCCCCTGCTCGCCGCAACTAGAGAAAGCCCTCGCACAGAAATGAAGACCCAACACAGACAAAAATAAATAAATAAATAAATAATTTTTAAAAAAAAATGGGCAGAAGACCTAAGTAGACATTTCACCAAAGAAGACATATAGATGGCCAAGAGGCACATGAAAAGATGCTCAACATCACCCATAAAAAGAAACGAAATTGAGTTATTTGTAGTGAGGTGGATGGACCTAGAGTCTGTCATACAGAATGAAGTAAGTCAGAAAGAGAAAAACAAATACCATATGCTAACACATATATATGGAATCTAAAAAAAAAAAAAATGGTACTGATGAACCTAGTGGCAGGGCAGGAATAAAGACGTAGACATAGAATGTGGACTTGAGGACGTGGTGGGGGAGGGCGAAGCTAGAGCGAAGTGAGAGTGGCATCGACACATATACACTACCAAATATAAAATAGTTACCTAGTCGGAAGCAGCCACATAGCACAGGGAGATCAGCTTGGTGATTTGGGATGACCTAGAGAGGTTTGATAGGGAGGGTGGGAGGAAGGCTAAAGAGGGAGGGGATATGTGGATATATGTATGCATATGGTTGATTCCCTTTGTTGTACAACAGAAACTAACACAGTATTGTGAAGCAATTATATTCCAATAAAGATCTATTAAAAAAACAAGAAAGGCTTGGAATATGTTAGGCACTTAATAAATGCTGACTCTATCAAAAAGTAAATAAATAAATAAATAAATAAATAAATGTTGAATGAATGATGAATGAATTTTCAAAAATAAACAAATGAATGAATACATGGATTGACAGTTTTCAGAGAAAGAATGGTATTCATATAGAGTGGGCTTAATATTTAAAATGAAATGGAAACTCCTTTCAGAAGCTTCTTTCAAAAGTTAAATCTTCATCTTAGAAATGATTCAGAAGCTCCCCCAATATGACTGATTTAGTTCAAAGGATTGCACACTGTTCTGTTTCTACCTCAACTTGACAGAAGATATTTAATGTCTCCTAAATGAGTAAAAAAAGAGTTGTACTTGTATTGTCTCTTGACTAATAAGTCATGTCATTTTATTGAGCAAAAAAGTGGAGAGCCTATCTTGGGAAGAATTTTCATTTATATACAAACACGTACAGATTTATTAGTTTGAATTGGTTGTAGATTTTCAAAAATTAAGGTTTTCTTTTAACTGACTTAAGATGAAGAAAAGTTTCTCCTTTTGAAATCTTGAAGATATTTCAGAGTGCATGTTGTATTGCGCATGCTTACCTTCCAAAATTAACTATATATGGCAAGCTTGGCATATCTTTTGTTGGTATAACTTGCTTTTAATTTAGGAATCACACTGATTTGAGCTACATAATTTATTTGGTAATTTTAGTACTTATAATGTATTTCCATGACTTTGTTTCTCAGAAATAATATGAGAGGTGGTATATAATTACTTCTTACCCTATTTGAGTCGATTCTTGCTCTGGAAGTATAGACGGGAGGTGGGATGTTGAAAGCCTGAGGGACCAGATATTCCTCAGCATCCATCATATCTTCTAAATCCTCTTCATCCAAGAGATTCTGAAAGAACTTGCTGTCGTTTGGACTGGGAAGCTTCATACGATCATCACCCTAAAAAATTGCCCATCAGATATACACACAGAAATGATTCTTTCCTTCATTTTAAATATGTGAACTTTGTAGCAAATTTATGTAATATCAAAATGGTTGCAAATTCATGCACTCATTAAACAAAATAATTATTCAGCACAATTACCAGCCATATAGAAGCTTATAACATACTTAGATATGACACGGTAAGATAAAAACATTTAACACAAGAAGAATGTGATAAGTGCCATTAGAGATGAACACAGCAGAATGCTATGGCTATTTTGAGAGAGGCATAAACCATTTCAGATCTGAGAATAATGGTGGGTTTCACTGTCAAGATGGTGTTTGAGCTGTGACTTTAAGAGTATATAATAAAGAAAGAGCAATTGACTTATCAATCTTTATTTTACTTGGTTGGTTTGATAGTGTAGAGCTATCAGGATACATTGGATCCATGGTTTGCTCTATAGTATAATATTGTTAAAGTGATAACATTCAAAATCACAGCACTGGTGGCAAATAACATAATGTGGGTGGGAGAAACACCAAAACAATAGTTACACTCTTACCTCATCTATTTCTTAAATAGAATTTTAAAATTTGTTTTGTGATATTTTTGTAAACTTTTAAAAATTAAAGTTAATTAGGGAAAAAGTTAGCTAGAAATCATTATCTGCTAAAATCTGACTTTTATCTTCATGTCAGACTATTGATATAAACACTACCTTGTTTTATTGAGGAATCTTAACTCAGTGTTATCGAAGGTCCACTTGTTTATGGTTTAGGTAAAATAATCATAAAGAAATATATTACAACTTTTAAATGATCAAATCCATTTTTTCTAGTGTTACATATAAAATGTTCTTTTGGTCTATTATTTTATTTTTGTACATTAATTCATCTGAATCTGAGTTATTACTTGAATATTTCATACCTCCCAAAAGAAAAAAAAACATATTTTAAAATATTTTTCTAGGAAATTAAATGTCAATATATTGAAACTTTTAGTTCACTGCCTTCAAACATGGACACGATTAAAACAAAAATCCATCTTCCTTTTATTCCAGGAAGAGACGATTATAACAATGAACATGACTAGCAGAGTACTACAAGGCTTGTCTGAGGATAAAGGACTTTTTATGTACATGAATAATCATAATTATCTGGCAGTTCAACAATAAAGGCAGTTGAGTACTAAGGGAAGATGCTTAGAAGTGGTTCTGACATCAAGTAAAAGTCATTTCACATGATATTTTGCTTAGCTAATTAATTGATTTGTGAATGGTGATATCCATAGTTCCAAAGTCCAGATATTACTACTGTCTTGTAGTGGGTTTGTCATTGGGATATTCTCAAAAATCTAAGTCAATGTACAAACCTGAATAACTAGGTATCTTTGAGGGTCTCGAGCCATCCTCGAAAATTCAGCAGCCAGTTCCTTAAATTTAGGTCTACTGTCAGCATCAATCATCCAACCTAGAAATTCACATGCAATAAAAGAATCACTATATCCATAATTTTATGAAAATAAAGACTGTTTGAAAAATATCATTTAAATAAAAATGATCTGAAAAAAACAAAGAAAGCTAATGAAAGAAACAATCCAATAGGTGAGATTCTATCTCAATCAGTTTGCTGACATTCATAACTAAATGTAACATATTATAGAACAACACAAGCTTTTTATTTTGTTGATATAATTTAAAATTAATTTTTCATCATAGAAAATATAACCTAGGCTAACCATGGGAACTTACAGAATCTCAGATCTTTTTTCTGTAAGTGTGAAGAGAATTTAAAAATTAAAAAAATATTTTTTTTTGCTGGGTATAGAAAAGGTGATTGGAATATAATTTATCATTTTATATCAGGAGTGACATGGAATGAAAACTTTGGTTACAATGCTGTATACTGGCAAAAAGGCGAAAAAAGGAATTGAAAGCAACTTTCTTATGCTACTTTTTTCCTGGTGGGAAAAAAACTAATGCAAAGTGATTGGTAATGTTTGTTCAGAAATAGTCATTAGCTTATCTTAGTACTAGCCTTTCCAGCATAAAATACTATCAGCAATTTATCAAGTTATGTATTAAGAGCCTTAACTCCCCAGGCTCTGTTTAACTGATGAAATGACAAGAATAAAGGCACCAAGCTTTCCTTGATTTTATTGCCAAATGACCCTTTTCTTAGATATTAAAACGCCTAAAAGCGAGGTAAAAAAATCGCTATTAGGCAAGATGTTTTCCTGATTTTTTATTATTCATCAGAGTAACTAAATGAAGTATATAAATCATCTCATGCTAGTTATAGGATCAAATTATATAATACATGTATGTTTTTTAAACTTTCTTCCATAGCTGACTACCGAACAATGTTTGACCCAATAAAGCTATAAAACTTGTTTCCTCTTTTCTGTGAGTTCAATTTTTATTGTTGTTATGGGAAGACTTTGGGTGTCATTTTATGTATCATTAAAATTATTTGATTTTTTTCTCTCCTAACAAAACTCAAATGCTCTATATTTTATATGTAACCACTAAAAAATAAATGCTGTTGATACCAAGATGTTAATGAGAAAATCAATGTTTCTGGAACTCTATTGGAACCAGAAAAGGTTAAATTCTCAGTGAGGTATCAGTTTCTTTCTAACTAAATATTGAGTAAACAGAACTACACTTAGAGAAAAGGGCATGCTGACCTGAAGTGAAAAGCACATTTTTTATTTCTTCCCTCACTGTCAGAATGTATCACACATGTCATGAGTATAAATCTGAGTAGACCTGTCCAAAGTCTGTTGTTAATAAGATGCTTATTCACCTTCACCAGTTTGTTTCTTTGCTAATCCTGTGTAAATCTAAAGGGGAAAACCTCACATTACACAAGAAAGATTGCTGAATGCTAATCTCATTTAAATTAAGTCAGAAACTCCAGAGACTTCCCTAATTCTATTTAAATTAAGAGGAGTCTAGGCTTCCAAAATACATTTATAACACATATGTGTCTGGGGCATAGAAGGGAGAAAGAAAAGTAAGAGAGTTAGATGTAAACAAATGATCAAACTGAAAGAAAGTAAACATTCATAATCTTTGTAGTTCAATGTAGATTCATGTCTTTCTACTTCCCATTTTGCCTTGCTAATTTTCTGTTGACTGAAACTGGTAAATCTATTTCCATTTAATTCATTTTTTTAAACGATTAGTTTCAAGCTTTTTTCTTTATGTGTAGATCATTTATTTAGTCTGCTTTTTTCCTTTAAAGAGTATTAACATTATTGTGATTAATTACATCTCTTTATGAGAAACAGTTTCATTGTCATGGAGATGATAAGAATCAAAGTGAAATAAATAAGAAGTGTAAGAATCATACAATGTTGACTTCATAGCATGAAAGCATGATATTGCTTCATATTAACAAGAATCACAACAAACACAGGTTTACATGCTCCTTTTCACAATTATCTTTAAACTTTTATATTTTTCAATATACAGAAAAAATGTGCAGGTTGATTAATTACTAAGAATGATGATGAGGATGATAACATAATTTTGCAATCTTACATTTGACCATGACCATATAAACATCAATAGTGCAGATGGGAGGCTGGGGCAAACGTTCTCCTTTCTCTAACAAATCGGGGATTTCTCTGGTTGGAATTCCATCATAGGGTTTTCCTCCAAAGGTCATCAGTTCCCATATAGTGACTCCTAAAAGGGAGATCAAATTCTTACATAAGCATATTAACAATATATTTTGAAGAAACCAGCAACATGCCAGTGGCAAAAGAACGCTTCTTTCTTAGAGGGCAATTAATTAGAAAAAGTCTAAAGAAAGGCTCTTCAGATTCCTATGCCCATGTGAGAAGCCCAATGACAAAATCTTTGTGTGAAATTTAATTTTCTTATCATTGTCTTGAAATTTTTAATGGGTAGTGGAGACAATTTCAGAGTGGACAGAATCTGTTCCCCATTTCTACTTATAAGTAATGCTAATGATTGTTGACCCAATTTGTTTCACCACATTAGAGCCTATAAAACTATTTACTATACACAAGTGTACTCAGTACCAAATAAATATGATTAGGTAAACTCTGATATGGACTAATTTTGAGATTAGCATCTTTACTATTAAAAGCCCTAAAGGCCAAACTGGGGTTCCAGAATGATTACTTATGTTACAGTAAAAAAATTGTGCTTTTCTTTTTAACTAACACAAAGAGAACAAGTGGAATAAAACAGATTCATTTCTTTAGCACATGTGAGAGACTGACTGAAGAATGATCCATATATAAGATAAAATACATGTAAAGTGAGCTTTCCAAAATTGAAGTGAATCAATAATAGTCTATCCCTTAGACAATAAGAATGGTTTCTTGAATCACTAGAACACTGATTTCCTCAGTAAAAGCAAATACTCTAAATACTAGCATGCAAATAGCCACCTTTGATAAGAATAATGACTCTGATTTGAGCAATAACATACACAATACAGATCTCTTCTTTATAATCTAATAATTATATAATTTAAAAGTTATAGTGTTCTTAAGGATAAAGGTTGTTAGTTCAGAAATAGCTATGTGGGCACAATAGTATTAGCAAGTGAATTTTGATTGATGATGCATATACAAGTATCTTTTAATATAAAATCTAATTATGGCTATGTTTTCTTTTCCACTGCCATCTGTAATGAATTATTTATTCAAACTGAAGTAATTTTTAGTTCATAAGAGTTATCATTGACTGATAATAAAAATGCATAGCTTAAAGTATAAAAGTATATGTAAACTTCAAATTATCCTTCATAATAGTATCGTTAACGATTCTCTGATTTTTTTAGTTAATATTTACATCTTATGATTCTTAGGTATAATATAAACGTGTAACTAGTGACACAATTTCTGTTTGATCTTTATAAAACCCTGCTTGATGTTGCATACTAAAGAATGATTCATAGAACTGATGATTAAAACTCAGTGTCCAGGGCTTCTCTAGTGGCGCAGTGGTTGAGAGTCCGCCTGCCGATGCTGGGACACGGGTTTTTGCCCCGGTCTGGGAAGATCCCACATGCCGCGGAGCGGCTGGGCCCGTGAGCCATGGCCGCTGAGCCTGCGCGTCCGGAGCCTGTGCTCCGCAACGGGAGAGGCCACAACTGTGAGAGGCCCATGTACCGCAAAAAAAACTAAAACAAAAAACTCAGTGTCCATGAGGCAGGCTGGAACAAGTTAAGAAGTAGATTACTGTCTATTTATATTCAGTCAGTCATATTTATAGAATATGTATTTAATGAGAACATTTTATTAACTTATGTTTGCAGTTATAAAAGAATAGATGCTCTCACATCTCTTTCAGAACTTCTAATATAAGCAAGATACAAAGCAACTACAAATTAATAGAAAATATAATAAACAGAAACACACATATACAAAAATTGAAGCAGAAAAATCAAACCTCCCACTTCTGCCAATAATATTCCAATTATATCTTTGCAGAGGTGATGATAAGTAGAGTCAAACAGAGATGGTTTCATATAGAAGAACAATCTCAAGAAGGCTAAATTAGAAACATCTTCAAAACTTACAATTCTATCATTGGAAGATATAAACCATATTCAATGCATGTTTATTTTTATAAAAATAAAGATGCACCCAATGGCAATGTTCCACAAAGATTCACTGTAAACAAGATCATGTATCTTTCTCTGACTTTTACACCTTTGCAACCAACTATGATATATCATAAAAATCTTAAAATGCCTTATGGATATGGGTTGATGAACTGGGCTATGTTTCAAAACAGAGTTCACTCTATCATTCTATCTATCTATCTATTTTTACTGAACTGCTTCTGAGATGTTGCAATTCAACATAAACATTATAGACTTAAAACAGGATTTTCTCTAAAGGATAAATTTTACTATTAAAAATGTGATTGCCCTGCCAACGTTTACTTTAATGTGTATATATAGTTACTTATTCTAGAGGTCATTTAAAATTTTCAGATTGCCACGTTTAGTTCAGGGAAATATATGTAGGAAAAAAAGGGGAAAGAAAAGAAAAAGAAAAAAATATGATATTATTTTAATCTATCTTATAAAATATGTAAATCTATCTATATCATATAATATATATGCTAATCTATACTATATAATATATAAATGCTTATATACATGCTAATGTATATCATATTCTATAAACATCTATCTCATATTTATAATGTATATGATATAGATAATAAAAATAATAATATATATGATATATTTGTTTTTTATTTAGTTCTGACAGTTGAACTAAGCTTTGTCAAGTATTCCTCTATACTTGCCTAAATCTCAAACACACAAGACGCTACTGCTAAACTGAGTCGAATACATGAGGCCTTTGCGGAAATTTTAAAACCTCCTATGGTTTACATGTGTGGAAGGAAAAACTATCCTATAGAAATGTCTTATTATTTTAAAGATAATTTATACTGTTCTAGAAAAGAAATATAAGTTATTTGTGCCTTAATGACTTAATTTTCTTTTTTAAAAAAATAAATAAACTAAGCTTAAATTTGAGCAAAATAAATTGTATCATGCTTTCAAGTCTCATCACCACCATATTATTTAAAGAAGCATAGTGCTTTTTATTTGTAAGAAGTGCTAGTTTTATATGGTATATTTAAACTTAGAAAAGGTGTTGATTTATTCTTACTAATACTTAGATGGACATAAGTTGTAAATAGCCAGACAGAGGCTAAGAAGCTCATCTCAAAAACTGAGTTAAATGCAATTAAATAAATGTTCTAAATTTTCAAATCTCTATTTCCAGTTCATATTATAATTCTCTAATATATCTGTTTACTCCAAAAGTAGTTTGTAAATTAAAATTAAAGCTGCAATTAGAAATCATCTCTCTTACCTCTCCCCTCACATACTACTCTCATCCTACTGATTTCAATAACTGTTCTTTGTTCTAACAATAATCTCTATTTTTTTTTTACTATAGAACATAGATTCCCATAAGAAAAAAATTTTTTTAAACATTCATTGCATTTAGAGTTATGTTTTAAAAGAGTTGTTGAAAATGAAGGCCATGAGATTCTATGAAAATGTCCTTAATCTAAAACTGCTGGGGGTTTTGTTTTGTTTTGTTTTTTGTCAAAATGATCAGACAAGTTACTAGCAAAATAAAAGGTTATGGTAGACATCTCAACCACGACGTTAATGTATTACATTTTAGAGACCCAAGAAACCTAATATGTTTATTTTTGTTTTAAAAGCCTTATGTCACAAGGAAGAATTATTTACCATAGCTCCAAACGTCACTCTGATGGGTGAATTTTCTATAGTGTATACACTCCAAAGCCATCCATTTAATTGGCATCTATAGAGAAGTAAGAAATGAAAGGTTTATAGTCATATAACAAGTCATTTCTATATTTCCTCAATATGAGTCTCAATTGTATTTTTTGATTGTATGCCTAGAAAATAGAAATGTGTTATTTTCAATACAAGGAAAAAATGAAACGAAATTTCAGCTTCAAATGAATTAACATGAAGATATATTTATTTTTAAAAGTTTCATAAACAATGAAAAGTAAAATAATAAAATAAGTATCACTTTCTATAGTTTTAATTAATATTTAGTAATTAAGTTACTATTTAACATTATGACTTACAATATCAATTCTAAACATCTAATACATGTACTTCTAAAAATGTGGTCATATTATGTTTTTTCCCCCAAAATGAGATTCTCTACATTTTTCAGTAAATGCTTTTTCACCCTAAGACAAATTTCCAGCCACCGGTAGAAAGGACTCTTTCTACACTTGGCCCCTCCCTTCTCCTCTCAGATAATTTTGTCACTAAAACACCTAAAATAATGAATTCCAAAGTTAGCCTTGCTTTGTTCCCCAGCCACAAATGATCTTCCTTGTCTTGGTTAGCCAGTATTGAAAATATGTACCATTTTCAAAATAAGAGTTATATAAAAGGATATGAGAAGATCAGTACAAATCCATCATCTCTGCAAGGAAAGCAACTCAACTCACCCTGCTACTGATGGTTCAGCAGAACGATTTTCAACTAAGAAGGGCAGCATTATATAGCTGGGAATATAATTAGATTCTATGGAATAAAGATAAACATTTCTACTTAGCAGCTGAAACCTTAAAACTAAATAAGCCTTTGAAATCATGAGGTTGGCTGCTCACCAAGGTGACACCAAGGTAACACTGTGACAGGATCAAGGTATTCAGTGAAAGGGAACAGAAGACACATTGAAAGTAATTTCCCTACGGGCAAGGAGTTAGCACACTTTATGGACTATGGACACTGTTAAAGAAGTAAGTTTAAATCACAGGTGGCTCAATAAAGACTTAATTGTTACTAGGCATTTAAAGCTCTAATGAATCTTGCTTTAGACAAATCTTACAGCTGTATGTTCTCAAGACAAGTGAAGTCATGTGATTTATAGACTTCTACTTCTGCGCAATCCTGTAGTAAATTTCAAAGCTGTGGTCTCAAACTGCTGCAATTTGTAGTAAACAAGCAAAATAGGCTAATAAAATCAAGGAAAAGCCATAGAATACTACAAAACCGAAGTTTTTAAAAAAATATATTTTGTGTTCTTTTGTTTTGGGATAAGACTTGAATATATATAGTTATATAAGGGTTTAGTATAAAAATCAATGTGAAACATTTAGAAGACTATCACTGAAAAATATTCATAATGTATATTTGGATGGCCCTTGATGAATAAGGCACATAATAAATACATTGATACGATATATGAATTAATTTATTTTTGTTAGCATAAGCTTATAGGTCACCACAGGTTAAGGCTGCATTTGCTTATTTCATTTGGCCTCTCCTGATCGAAATTTCTCCAGGCCAAGCTAGAAGGACCTCCACATGAAGAGGAGATATCCTCGATGGTTACCAAAAACAGCAAATTAACAGCGGGTTAATGAAGAAAGATAAGAGCTGGAACTAAGGCATGGATTGAGACCACATGGTGGGTGAGGGAGGCAGGAACACAGTTGTCAGGCAGGGCCTGAGGATGGAGAGTCAGAAAAGTTAGAAGAGGCAGTGGCACTGCACAGATCCCTGGGATATAGCAGCTTACATTCTAGTGGAGGGAGTCAGACAAAAAATAAATTGGTGGGGGACCTTCAAGATGGCAGAGGAGTAAGACATGGAGATCAACTTCCTCCCTACAAATACATCAGACATGCATCTACATATGGAACAACTCCTAGAGAACACCTACTGAACGCTGAAAGAAGATCTCAGACTTCCCAAAAGGCAAGTAACTCCTCACGTACCTGGGTAGGGCAAAAGAAAAAACAGAGACAAAAGAATAGGGATGGGACCTGCACCTTGGGGAGGGAGCTGTGAAGGAGGAAAAGTTTCCACACACTAGGAAGCCCCTTCACTGGCGGAGACAGGGGTTGGGGTTGGGGGAGGCTTCAGAGCCATGGAGGAGAGCACAGCAACAGGGGTGCAGAGGGCAAAGCAGAGAGATTCCCGCACAGAGGACCAGTGCCGACCAGCACTCACCAGCCCGAGAGGCTTGTCTGCTCACCCGCCAGGGCGGGTGAGGGCTGGGAGCTGAGGCGTGGGCTTCGGAGGTCAGATCCCTGGGAGAGGACTGTGGTTGGCTGCATGAACACAGCCTGCAGGGGGATAGTGCACCACAGCTAGCCAGGAGGGAGTCCGGGGAAAAAAGTCTGGAACTGCCTAAGAGGCAAGAGACCATTGTTTCAGGGTGCAAGAGGAGAGGGGATTCAGAGCACCGCCTAAACAAGCTCCAGAGACGGGCATGAGCCACGGTTATCAGCTCAAACAACAGAGACGGGCATGAGACCCTAAGGCTTCTGCTGCCGCCACCAAGAAGCCTGTGTGGGAGCACAGGTCACTATCCACAGCTCCACTCCCGGAAGCCTGTGCAGCCGATAGTGCACCACAGCTAGCCAGGAGGGAGTCCGGGAAAAAAGTCTGGAACTGCCTAAGAGGCAAGAGACCATTGTTGCAGGGTGCAAGAGGAGAGGGGATTCAGAGCACCGCCTAAACAAGCTCCAGAGACGGGCATGAGCCACGGTTATCAGCTCAAACAACAGAGACGGGCACGAGACCCTAAGGCTTCTGCTGCCGCCACCAAGAAGCCTGTGTGCGAGCACAGGTCACTATCCACAGCTCCACTCCCGGGAGCCTGTGCAGCCCGCCACTGCCAGGGTCCCACTATCCAGGGACAACTTGCCTGGGAGAACACACGGCATACCTCAGGCTGGGGCAATGTCATGCAGGCCTCTGCCACCTTAGGCTCACCCCACATTCCATACCCGTCCCACCCCACCCGGCCTGAGTGAGCCAGAGCCCCCTTATCAACTGCTCCTTTAACGCCCTCCTGTCTGGGTGGGGAACTGATGGCCTCTGGTGACCTACATGCAGAGGCGGGGCCAAATCCAAAACTGAACCCCGGGAGCTGTGTGAACAAAGAAGAGAAAGGGAAATCTCTCCCAGCAGCCTCAGGAGCAGCAGATTAAATCTCCACAACCAACTTGATGTACCCTGCATCTGTGGAATGCCTGAATAGACAATGATCACACGAAAATTGAGGTGGTGGATTTTGGAAGCAACTGTAGACTTAGGGTTAGCTTTTGCATATAATTTGTTTCTGGTTTTATGTTTATCTTGGTTTAGTATTTAGAGATTATTATCACTGGTAGATTTGTTTATTGGTTTGGTTGCTCTCTCCCATTTTTTTTAAATTGTATATATATTTTTTCCTATAGCTCAAACAACAGAGACGGGCACGAGACCCTAAGGCTTCTGCTGCCGCCACCAAGAAGCCTGTGTGCGAGCACAGGTCACTATCCACAGCTCCACTCCCGGGAGCCTGTGCAGCCCGCCACTGCCAGGGTCCCACTATCCAGGGACAACTTGCCTGGGAGAACACACGGCATACCTCAGGCTGGGGCAATGTCATGCAGGCCTCTGCCACCTTAGGCTCACCCCACATTCCATACCCGTCCCACCCCACCCGGCCTGAGTGAGCCAGAGCCCCCTTATCAACTGCTCCTTTAACGCCCTCCTGTCTGGGTGGGGAACTGATGGCCTCTGGTGACCTACATGCAGAGGCGGGGCCAAATCCAAAACTGAACCCCGGGAGCTGTGTGAACAAAGAAGAGAAAGGGAAATCTCTCCCAGCAGCCTCAGGAGCAGCAGATTAAATCTCCACAACCAACTTGATGTACCCTGCATCTGTGGAATGCCTGAATAGACAATGATCACACGAAAATTGAGGTGGTGGATTTTGGAAGCAACTGTAGACTTAGGGTTAGCTTTTGCATATAATTTGTTTCTGGTTTTATGTTTATCTTGGTTTAGTATTTAGAGATTATTATCACTGGTAGATTTGTTTATTGGTTTGGTTGCTCTCTCCCATTTTTTTTAAATTGTATATATATTTTTTCCTATTTCTCTTTTTGTGAGTGTGTATGTGTATGCTTCTTTGTGTGATTTTGTCTATACAGCTTTGCTTTTACCATTTACCCAGGATTCTGTCTGTCCATTTTTTTTTTTGCATAGTTTTTAGCGCTTGTTATCATTAATAGATTTGTTTATTGGTTTGGTTGCTCTCTTCTTTCTTTCCTTTTTTTATTACTTTTATATTTTTATATTTTTTATTTGAATAACTTTATTTTATTTTATTATTTATTTATTTATTTTTATTTATTTTTTCCTTTCTTTCTTTCTTTCTTGTCTCTCTTCTTCTGAGCAGTGTGGCTGACAGGGTCTTGGTTGTCCGAGTTCAGGACATTGGTCCACCAGAGATCTCCTGGCCCCACGTAATGTCAAATGGCGAAAGCTCTCCCAGAGATCTCCATCTCAATGCAAACACCCAGCTCAACTCAACAACCAGCAAGCTGCAGTGCTGGACACCCATGCCAAACAACTAGCAAGACAGGAATACAACCCCACCCATTAGCAGAGAGGCTGCCTAAAATCATACTAAGTTCACAGACACCTCAAAACACACCACCAAACGCGGTCCTGCCCCACAGAAAGAAAAGGTCCAGCCTCATCCACCAGAACACAGGCACCAGTCACCTCCAGCAGGAAGCTCACACAACCCACTGAACCAACCTTACCAACGTGGGGGCAGACACCAAAAACAACGGGAACTACGAAGATGCAGCCTGTGAAAAGGAGACCCCAAATGCAGTAAGTTAAGCAAAACGAGAAGACAGAGAAATACACAGCAGATGAAGGAGCAAGGTAAAAACCCACCAGACCAAACAAATGAAGAGGAAATTGGCAGTCTACCTGAAAAAGAATTCAGAGTAATGATTGTAAAGATGATCAAAAATCTTGGAAATAGAATGGAGAAAATACAAGAAACGTTTAACAAGGACCTAGAAGAACTAAAGAGCAAACAAACAAAGATGAACAGCACAATAAATGAAATTAAAAATTCTCTAGAAGGAATCAATAGCAGAATAATTGAGGCAGAAGAAGGGATAAGTGAACTGGAAGGTAAAATAATGGAAATAACTACCACAGAGCTGAATAAAGAGAAAAGAATGAAAAGAACTGAGGACAGTCTCAGAGACCTCTGGGACAATATTAAATTCACCAACATTTGAATTATAGGGGTCCCAGAAGAAGAAGAGAAAAAAAATACGGGAATGAGAAAATTTTGAAGAGATTATAGTTGAAAACTTCCCTAATGTAGGAAAGGAAATAGCCAATCAAGTACAGGAAGCACAGACAGTCCCATACAGGATAAATCCAAGGAGAAACACGCCAAGACACATATTAATCAAACTATCAAAAATTAAATACAAAGAAAAAATATTAAAAGCAGCAAGGGAAAAGCAACAAATAATATACAAGGGAATCCCCATAAGGTTAACAGCTGATCTTTCAGCAGAAACTCTGCAAGCCAGAAGGGAGTGGCAGGACATATTTAAAGTGATGAAAGGGAAAAACCTACAACAAAGATTACTCTACCCAGCACAAATCTAATTCAGATTCGATGAAGAAATTAAAACCTTTACAGACAAGCAAAAGCTAAGAGATTCAGCACCACCAGACCAGCTTTACAACAAATGCTAAAGGAACTTCTCTAGGCAGGAAACACAAGAGAAGGAAAAGACCTACAAGAACAACCCGAAACAATTAAGTAAATGGTAATAGGAGCATACATATAGATAACTATCTTAAATGTGAAAGGATTAAATGCTCCAACCAAAAGAAACAGACTGGCAGAATGGATACAAAAACAAGACCCATATATATGCGGTCTACAAGAGACCCACTTCAGACCTAGGGACACATATAGACTGAAAGTGAGGGGATGGAAAAAGACATTCCATACAAATGGAAATCATAAGAAAGCTGGAGTAGCAATTCTCATATAAAACAGAATAGACTTTAAAATAAAAGATGATTACAGAGACAAAGAAGGACATTACATAATGATCATGGGACCAAACCAAGAAGAAGATATAACAGTTGTAAATATTTATGCACCCAACATAGGAGCACCTCAATACATAAGGCAAATGCTAACAGCCATAAAAGGGGAAATCGACAGTAACACAATCATAGAAGGGGAGTTTAACACCCCACTTTCACCAATGGACTGATCATCCAAAACGAAAATAAATAAGGAAACACAAGCCTTAAATGATAAATTAAATAAGATGGACTTAATTATTATTTATAGGACATTCCATCCAAACACAACAGAGTATACTTTCTTCTCAAGTGCTCATGGAACACTCTTCAGGATAGATAATATCTTGTGCCACAATTCAAGCCTTGGTAAATTTAAGAAAATTTAAATTTTATCTAGTATCTTTTCTGACCACAACACTATGAGACCAGATATCAATTACAGGAAAAAATATGTAAAAAATACAAACACATGGAGAGTAACCAATATACTACAAAAAAATCAGGAGATCACTGAAGAAATCAAAGAGGAAATAAAAAAATACCTAGAAACAAGTGACAATGAAAACAAACGACCCAAAACCTATGGTATGCAGCAAAAGCAGTTCTAAGCGGGAAGTTTATAGCAATACAATCCTACCTTAAGAAACAAGAAACACCTCAAATAAACAAGCTAACCTTACACTGAAAGCAATTAGAGAAAGAAGAATAAACAAAATCCAATGTTAGCAGAAGGAAAGAAATCATAAAGATCAGATCAGAAATAAATGAAAAGGAAATGAAGGAAATAATAGCAAAGATCAATAAAACTAAAAGCTGATTCTTTGAGAAGATAAAAAAAGTTGATAAACCATTAGCCAGACTCATCAAGAAAAAAAGGGAGAAGACTCAAATCAACAGAGTTAGAAATGAAAAAGGAGAAATAACAACTGACACTGCAGAAATACAAAGGGTCATGAGAGATTACTACAAGCAACCATATGCCAATAAAATGGAGGACCTGGAAGAAATGGACAAATTCTTAGAAAAGCACAACTTTTTGAGACAGAACCAGGAAGGAATAGAAAATATGAACAGATCATTCAGAAGCACTGAAATTAAAACTGTGATTAAAAATCATCAAACAAAAAAAGCCCAGGACCAGATGGCGTCAGAGGTGAATTCTATGAAACCTTTAGAGAAGAGCTAACGCCTATCCTTCTCAAACTCTTCCAAAATATAGCAAAGGGAGGAACACTCCAAAACTCATTCTACAAGGCTACTATCACCCTGATACTAAACCAGACAAAGATGTCACAAAAAAAGGAAACTACAGACCAATATCACTGATGAACATAGATGCAAAAACCCTCAACAAAATACTGGCAAACAAAATCCAACAGCACATTAAAAGGATCATACACCATGATCAAGTGGGGTTTATCCCAGGAATGCAAGGATTCTTCAATATAGGCAAATCAATCAATGTGATACACCATATTAACAAATTGAAGGAGAAAATCCATATGATCCTCTCAATAGATGCAGAAAAAACTTTTGACAAATTCAACACCCATTTATGATAAAAACCCTCCAGAAAGTAGGGATAGAGGGAAATTACCTCAACATAATAAAGGCCATATATGACCAACTCACAGCCAACATCGTTCTCAATGGTGAAAAACTGAAACCATTTCCACTAAGATCAGGAACAAGACAAGGTTGCCCACCCTCACCATTATCATGCAACATAGTTTTAGAAGTTTTAGCCACCGCAGAGAAGAAAAAGAAATAAAAGGAATCCAAAACGGAAAAGAAGATGTAAAACTGTCACTGTTTTCAGATGATACTATACATGATACTATACACAGAGAATCCTAAAGATGCTACCAGAAGACTACTAGAGCTAATCAATGAACTTGGTAAAGTAGCAGGATACAAAATTAATGCACAGAAATCTCTTTCATTACTCTACACTAATGATGAAAAATCTGGAAGTGAAATTAAGGAAAGACTCCCATTTCCCATTGCAACAAAAAGAATAAAATACCTAGGAATAAACCTACCTAAGGAGACAAAATACCTGTATGCAGAAAACTATAAGACACTGATGAAAGAAATTAAAGATGA
>NC_041215.1:114100488-114133697 GCF_002837175.3 Physeter macrocephalus
CAATGGAGAAAAGACAGCCTCTTCAATAAGTGGTGCTGGACAGCTACATGAAAAAGAATGAAATTAGAATACTCCCTACCACCATACACAAAAATAAACTCAAAATGGATTAAAGACCTAAATGTAAGGCCAGACACTATCAAACTCTTAGAGGAAAATATAGGCAGAACACTCTATGACAGAAATCACAGCAAGATTCTTTTGACCCACCTCCTAGAGAAGCGGAAATTTAAAAAAAAATAAACAAATGGGACCTAATGAAACTTAAAAGCTCTTTCACAGCAAAGGAAACTATAACCAAGATGAAGAAACAACCCTCAGAATGGGAGAAAATATTTGCAAATGAAGCAACTGACAAAGGATTAATCTCCAAAATATACAAGCAGCTTATGCAGCTCAATAACAAAAAACCCAATCAAAACATGGGCAGAAGACCTAAATAGACATTTCTCCAAAGAAGATATACAGATTGCCAACAAATACATGAAAGGATGCTCAATATCACTAATCATTAGAGAAATGCCAATCAAAACTACAATAAGGTGTCACCTCACACTGGTCAGAATGGCCATCATCAAAAAATCTGCAAACAAGAAATGCTGGAGAGGGTGTGGAGTAAAGGGAACCCTCTTGCACTGTTGGTAGGAATATAAATTGATACAGCCACTATAGAGAACACTAGTGAGGTTCCTTAAAAAACTAAAAATAGAACTACCGTACAACCCAGGAATCCCAGTACTGGGCATATACCCTGAGAAAACCATAATTGAAAGAGTCATGTACCCCAATGTTCATTGCAGCTCTATTTACAATAGCCAGGACATGGAAGCAACCTAAGTGTCCATAGACAGATGAATGGCTAAAGAAGATGTGGCACATATATACAATGGAATATTACTCAGCCATAAAAAGAAACGAAATTGAGTTATTTGTCATGAGGTGGATGGACCTAGTGACTGTCATACAGAGTGAAGTAAGTCAGAAAAAGAAAAACAAATACTGTTTGCTGACACATATTTGGAATCTAAAAACAAAAAAAAATTGGTTCTGAAGAACCTAGGGGCATGACAGGAATAAAGACGCATATGTAGAGAGTGGATTTGAGGACACAGGGGAGGGGGGAAGGGCAAACTGGGATGAAGTGATACAGCTCAGTGCTTTGTGACCACCTAGAGGGGTGGGATTGGGAGGGTGGGAGCGAGACGCAAGAGGGAGGAGATATGGGGATATATGTATACGTATAGCTGATTCACTTTGTTATACAGCAGAAACTAACACACCATTGTAAAGCAATTATACTCCAATAAAGATGTTAAAATAAATAAAGAAATTGGTAAGTCATATGCTACAATGAAAACTAAAAAAAAAAAAAAAATAGAGCCAGATAAGAGGAATCTGTTTCTTCTGGTACAGGAGGATTGGACATTAAATAGGATGACCAATTTTCCAATAGTTATGGTTCTTGGTCGCATTGAAACTTCTCTCTAGTCTATGAGAAAGAAGTTGTATCTCTCTGATCTCTGTAATAGTCTTAAGTTATTAGGATTAATGAAACAATTTCTATGGTCCTGGATTAAAGTGTAATCTCTAGAGTTCCTAGGGAGCCACCAACTCTCTAACAGTGGAACTGACATAAAGATAACTTGGGTCCAGACACACATTGTCTTATTTTAGCTACTTTTGAGAATTGGAAGTAGGTAATACATCCTATATATTATATATTGTATATATATGTGTGTGTATGTTTCCATATGTACATATATATGTGTATATATATGTATGTATGTATGTGTATATAAATATATATATATATATATTTTTTTTAACCCTGGGTGGGAGAGAAGGCAAATGGTGAATTGGGATTTTATAATCTCTTAAACCTCAGGTTTATTGATTTCTTCCTATAACATATAAGGAGATTAAAGGGTATTATACTATATTTTCAAGTAATAGTGCTCTCAAAAAGACACCCACCTTTCCTCCATCAGCATTATACTCTTTTTCATCACCTTCCAAGAGCCTGGCTAGTCCAAAATCCGTTATTTTTACATGGTTTGGAGATTTCACTAAGACATTACGGGCTGCCAAATCCCGATGAACAAGCCGTCTTTCTTCCAGGTACATCATTCCCTGAAAAACACCAAATTCCCCAGAGAGTCAGTTAATGCCTATGCTTTTGTATTGTCAAAAAAGGTGTTTCCTAGCATTCAGTTGCAAGTGCTTGATTTCTCTAAGTAATGGCAAAATCGGAGAATATTTTTTAAATTATGGAAAATGTGGAATTCAAACAGCAAACCACAAATAGCTTTTGGCCTTTTTCCCACTAAAGCTCTGTAAAGCAGAGTGAATTACCTGCATATGAGCTAAATGTTTGATCATTTTTTCCCAGATACTTTATATTCTTTTGCAAACACTTTCTTTAGCGAGGTATGCACGTGTCTTAGTAGATGAGCTAACATGTACTTGGACTGACCCACATATTCTTAATTGTTTCCTCCTCAATAACTTCTGTTCCATGTCATCTCCCCCCATACACCCACTCCAAACAAATGCAGCTCTCCATACTTTTCAAAAGTATTTCATGTGAAGGTTTAATGGAGGCAAGTTCACCTTTATAGGTTCTATCAAGTCTGAAGAATCATATTATTCTTATTAATTATGCAAAAAAATGAAGTTTGCCCTAGGGGCATTAAAAGCCTATAATTTAAAAAATAGCTTTGATGACATTAATAGTCATTGTGAGAATCCACAAGTAAAATTACATGATTTATAATGACCCTTGAGTTAGCCTTTAATATGTTTTCTTTATAAAACATATTCTGTAATTAAAAAATATTGCTGATCACCAACAAGAGATATAAATGACTCTTCCCTCAACATACACACACACATCTACACATATATGTACATATACACATGTATACATATGTGTTATATGTATACATAACATATATTAAAATATATACAAATAAAAAATAATCCATAGAAACAATAATTATTAATTGTATTTCATCAATAGAGAAACCAAGAGTCATGAACCACTAGCCTTAACTAAAAGGTTGAGGTAAAACCAAGGAAATGAACTCAGAGGCCCAGATTAGAATGAACATCCTTTGTTTGAGTGAACATATTTTTTGTTGAAGAGTTAGGGAAAATTCTATATTTGAGGATTTCAGTGGTAAAAACAAGTCAGAAGTGTTATAAAATGGTTGAAGTATGCTCTCATGCCAATTGCAAATCAATGATGCTGGCAGTTAACATTACAACTGCAGGACTTTGAAGGATTAATGGTTTCTGATATCAAAACAAAAGCTGTGGTAAACAGAGACATAAATCACAGAGGTCAAAAAATTATGAACCGTCTCCTAGGTGTAGTGGAAAGAGAATATTGCTTCAAATAGCATCATGAGCCAAGCACTATATAAATGCCCATTAAACACAACCAGTGGAGATACTGCCTGATATGGTGCAATCAGTCAGCAGTTGGGTGACATCATATGTATTAGTGTTTTCTGATATCAACCCACAACTGGGATTTACGGGGTTCTTTCCCTCTTTCCTAAACAGTGCTTTCTCTTTGATTACGCCCAACTGGAAATTTTTAGAATAAAGTGAAAACAAATAGCCCTTGCATGCTTTAAAAGATAAAAAAAATAGACTTATTGCCTTGAGATAAAGTATGTTCAATAATTTTGTCCCTGTAGGAAGTGTCCATAAAAAACAGTCATCATTCTCTTTCTTACCATCTTCATAACAGAATATGTAAAGAGTATCAGCAACAAGTTAATATTCAGATCCACACATACTTACAGAACACATACTGTATGCCAATCACTGTGCTAGACATCAGAAAGACAAAAGAGAGTCAGAGAAGGTCTGTGCATTAAAGGAGGACAGAAGCTCATTAGTAAAGTGGGCACATATGGAGTATAAACTTGAATGGATCAGTGATGCATGTAAGGCACTTAAGGAGAGCTGTATTTTGAGGACCATCTGTAGTATAGCTTAGCAAGTATGCATGAGAGAGGAGGCTTCAGAGAGGTACTGAGGCCTAAGTATGGTTTGAAGGATGGATGTCCACCAGTTGGACAAGATGAGGGAAAAATTGCAGTTAGAGAGAACAAGCACAGGGTCATCAATACCACAGTGTACTTGGACAAAGGTATATAATTCTGTATTTCTGAAGCATTATCTATATGGTGAGTGGTGAGCTTGAAAAGGTAAGAAGAGGCTAGATCCAAGAGGGGCCCCTTATATGTCATGATAGAGAATTTATTTGAACGTCACATTTTATGCAGCATTCAATGTGGTGATGTGGGAGTTTCTTTTAAAAAGGAGAGTGACACAATTATCATTGCAGCCTTGAAAACATCACCTGGTGCCAGTAGAGAGGATGGATTGCACACAAAAATAGCTAAAGTCAGGAGTCTGCCACATTACAGAAGAAAAGTGATGAGAGTGAAATAAAGGTTGTAAATTGACCATCCATGAGTCGTATCCATTTTTCACTTTTTTTTGTTCCCACACTGAGAAAGTTTCAAACATCCTCTTTAGCTGGTTACTGGCTATACTCCATTAAGGGCATCTGGTCCCCAGTTTGCCAGGGTCCTACCACTTACTATCACTTTTCAGGAGTTCTGCTTTATTAGTTATGATAATCATCCAGCTCCTACATGCATGAATGTTGGAATCTTCAACTAAACTAGGCCAGAAGGAACTAGGGAGAGAACAATTTCAAGGTACATTTATAAAATAAAATAACCATCCTTGGTAAATGACTGAACAATGAAGAAGAGAGTAAACTGAGAATAAGTCTATGCTTCTGACTTTTGTAATTTAGATAATGTAATTTAGATAATCATTTGGATAATGATTCCCTTAACTAGATATTATCCTAATGTAAATATATTTAAGAAATATATACTCTACCAGTAGGGAACTAATATTCACCAAGGAACTTAAGACTCTAAAGTCACATTCTATAGTATAAGCAAAGCCTCAAACTCCAAAAGATCTTTGACAGTCTATACACAAAGCCTCAGGAGGTGATCGACTATCCTGAACCTCAATACTATTTGTCCGTAAAAAAGTATTTTCTTCAAAATAATGAGAAATAAATTCAGGAAACCAGATGATAATCTCTATGGTTTCCCCTAGCCACCTGACCATGATCAAAAGAAATAAAAACAGAAGCATCCACCTCCTTACCAAACCATCAAAATACATTTGTATGGTTGCTTTGTAACTATGAAACATCATCGTACAAATGCACACTTTCAAATCATTAATTATGACTGCCATCTTAGTCCTACTCTCACACCCTGAATTAGAGTGTTGAATTCTATGTATTGCTCACAATACGTTTCTCCACATCACAGTCATTGAAATAGGATTTTCTTACCAGAAGATCTCATTAGAATCACATTCTCTGGTAAATTCCTTCAAAATAAAATCACTCCTTAAATCAGAGTGTGATGAGATTAAGGAGAAAGACAGTTATTAGGAACAGCAGTGACAAAAATAAACTGGATGATGGGCTTCCCTGGTGGCGCAGTGGTTGAGAGTCCGCCTGCCGATGCAGGGGACACGGGTTCGTGCCCCGGTCCGGGAAGATCCCACATGCCGCGAAGCGGCTGGGCCCGTGAGCCATGGCCGCTGAGCCTGCGCGTCCGGAGCCTGTGCTCCACAACGGGAGAGGCCACAACAGTGAGAGGCACGCGTACCACTAAATAAATAAATAAATAAATAAAAAATAAACTGGATGAAGTCCCATGAAGTTTGAAGATGATAGAGGGATACTGTATTGGTTGAAAAGGGTCCTCTTACTCTGTCCTGTAGCAACTCCCATGTCCTTGCCATGCCAGCTCAGGTGAAGTACATGATGGGAATAGGAACACTGACAACAACCTCAGCTAACATTGACTGATTCTTAGAATATGGCAGGCATTAAACTAAACAGGTCTACATTGGTAGGTTAACTTAATCCTATAGACGCATACTACTTTCAACTCATTTTAAATATGAGAAAACCAAGGCTAAGAGAGGTCAAGTTACTTGCTCCAAGTCATCTATTTAATGAGTGGTAGAACTGGGGTTTGGTCCCTTGGCGTGGGACTTAAAGTCTGCATATTTAAGCCTATCTCATCTCTTGATGGGTCACCAGGTAGTGTGGGTATATAGAAATTAATGTACACAGTGAAGTCATATAGCTTCAAAAGATCCTAGTACTTTTGCAGAAAAAAAATAAATATTATCAAATGTTTCTATGAACTCAGGGCATAATGAAGGTGACTGACATGTTTGTATTTATATTTAAAACTCAGCTAAATTACAGAATCTTTTATAATTTAGCAGGAGTTTAAATTGTGTAAATTGGAAACTCAGTTCTTGCTTTGGCCACAGGGTATGCAGGATGGTGGAGTGGGTTTGAGAATAGATTCTGGAGTTGATTGCTTTGCTAGAACCCCAGCTCTGCCATGTTCTTGCTGTGTGACTCTAGCAAGTTAATAAACCTCGCTCTCACTCATCTTCTTGCTCTCTAAAACAGCCATAATAGCACTTATCACAAAGGCTGTTGTGATGATTAAATAGTATGTAGAGCACTTAAGGAGTAAGTGGCATCTAATAAGCATAGAACATGCAATGTTGTTCCACGGATATATATCAACAGTCCTAGTGCATAAGAATCACTTACCCTCATTAACTTGAATTGCCTATTCAGAAAATCTGTGAAGCTCAACTAATATATCACAGTGGGTGTTCAATAAATGTTTGCAAATGGTGATACGTATACCCATAACCTGCCCATCATTATTAATGTGTGGCTACAAATTTCGGAATAATTACTGTTTGAAATATTATTTTAATAATGATGCACCTGAGGGTGCTGTCATATAAGGAGAAGGAAAAATTTAAGAATCTAATAAAAGATTTGGTGCTTTCCATAAACATATCACATATTCAGGAATTTAGTGAAGATAAAGGTCATAAACAGGATAGGTCAAAAAATCTTCAATGCTGCAGGATGTTTTCCATGGGTGAATAAAATAGTAGATTTTCTGTAACAAAGAATCTGCCTTTTATCACTCAGCACTGAGGGGCATTCTGGGTGGAGGTGTTTTCAGGGCATTTTGTCTACTTCTGGATCCAAGTGCTGCAATTCTGATTTTACTCAAACTACTCAGAATATACTATCACCCCACCACTCAGAACTTTACCATTTCATACTTGTTCTAAATGCCTTAATGAGTTTTCAAGACTGCTTACTTACTTTCTGTTTTGCTCATACCTCTTACAATATGCATCAATAAACACAAACTCGCTAGGGAAAGTCAAATTTTACTCTTCACCTTCAGAAATGCACTTTAATACAAAATCCAAGGATAATTTTATTACAATTGAATTTAAAGTTTTAATCTCTGGTTAGAATTGACTCATATAAACTGCTCTATGGAAAAAAAATCAGTGACTGACAATTTTTAAATATTGGTATCGATGAACACCTAGCAATGACCTTCTTTTCAATCTGATGATATTGACTCACAGCTGTCTAACAAAAATGCATCATGATTATGCTTTAATCCAACATTAAAATGCATTCTGCCCAGCTGCAGGAAGCTAACGGAAGTCAAGAGAGACCAGACTATTTCTGACAATAAATATTTGCTTCCCATATATAGGCCAGGCGACATTTTCATCAAACACGTGTGTGGAGCTAAAAATTTCAAGTTGTAGTCAGTTCTCATAGGCATTAATCTCTGGAATTAGCAAGAGTACATTTTTTTCTGTTTTCATTCTAATAACCTGAAGCTTTCTGAATAACAGGAAGCTTCAGGAAAACTACCTTCAGATGAAAATCGGTCCTCTTTTCTACCTTTCCTTCTGAAAACAATTCTACCCGTGAGGGGGGAAAAAAAAATCTAACTCTAATGTTCTCTACTCTTAGGGCTAAAGATATGAGCATGTTCAAGGGAAGAAAAAGACCTTTTTGGATGAAGTGACTGACTTTATCCAAATAGTGCATGGAGAGAAACTAAGGGGGCTCTGTAATTGAATCAACTGAGAAGTCTTTTCAACCAGCCAAAGCTGGTTCATGGCACAGTAGAAAGAACACAGAACTTAGTGTTGCAAGAGAGATGTCCCAGACATGCTGCTCACGAGGTTTACGACCACAGGTACTCAATTCGCCTCTTCTATAAAAGTCACAAATTGGCCTAAATGATCTCTGAGGTGTTCTCTAGCTTTAAATCTTTATTCCATGATGGAACTGGAAAATATATCTTTCTAAAATATTAAGTGGTGGCCAATAATAGACACAGATAACAGTAAAGAAAGAGGTAGAGTAGATGTCTCCCTTCAAATGTTTAGTGAGAACAGTGAACACGTTTTAGTAAAAGTCAGTTTAGTACATCTGATGTTTAAATCCTGGCTACTTACTATCTGTGTGATCTTGGTCAATTTATTTGTGTTTCCTTTTCTTTATTCGTTAAATGGGGATAATAAATAGTATCTACCCTGAGGATTGTCTTGAGGATTCAATGCCTTAATGTTTCTAAAACACCTAGAACATTCAATATTCTAAGATACCATGCGTTAAATAAATGATCTCAATTCATCCTTCTTTTTTTTTTTTTTTTTTTTTTTTGTGGTATGCGGGCCTCCCTTTGTTGTGGTCTCTCCCGTTGCGGAGCACAGGCTCCGCCGCTCCGCGGCATGTGGGATCCTCCCAGACCGGGGCGCGAACCCGGTTCCCCTGCATCGGCAGGCGGACGCGCAACCACTGCGCCACCAGGGAAGCCCTCAATTCATCCTTCTGACGAAAAATACAATTCAACCACTATAAGAGAAAGAAAAGGCAGCCAACTAAAAGACCTACTGATTACTCAGCACTGTTGGGTGTGGTGACTTCTGTTTCTCATTCTATTTGTCCCTGAATGTTCTTCCTCTTATGCTGCTCAGGAAGAAAAGCAGATTCACACGGTTGTCCCAGACTGGCTTGGCATTAATACTCCAGTTTAATTCTCACATTTTCCAATTGCACCTATGATCTTCAAGAGACTTGGTCAGGTTGCAGTTCTTAAGAAGATTTTGCAATATTGAGGACAACTGAATTTCCATCATTTTAATAGTGTGTAGTGAAAACATTATTGGTTGCTATTTGAAATACAGCTTTCAAATTTAGTTCCAATAATATATTTACGTGTGTGTGTGTGTGTGTGTGTATCCATACATGCATGTAGTAGATACTATGGTGTGCCACCCAGAAACCTCTTCAGGCCCAAGTTCTCCTAATCTCAGCTTCTGGGAGTATTGACTGCTGAGGGCTCTCACCTTGGCTGCCTTCGTTTTGGGGCAGTGACACCACCAACCCAACTACAAGGGGAGCTGCTTTGCCAGGGGTTCATCCTCTCACCGGAGGCAGCCCACATCCAGTAATTTGTTGATGTTGAGTTACAAAGGCCAAACCTCTCTTGACAACTATGAAGAGCTGTTCTAGTTCTGGGACACCGCATGGGATTGAATGATTCCTTTGTTGCAATTTTATCATAGCTGAACTTTTCCTTCTACCTAATACTGCTTTTTCACTGTCTGATAGGTGTTGTTCTTGAGAACACTTAAGAAAAACTTCCTACGTGCAAACTTTTCTCAGAGATTGTTTTCTAGGAGCCAACCTAAGGCAAGGCGTGTGACTTGTTTTCTTTTAGGATCTCAAGTACTCAGAATTTTAAGCTAACCACACTCTATAATTCATGCACACTATGATCATTGTTTCCCTCTATCCTCTATATCAACCCCGTTCTTTATCCATCATAAATACCAACAATAATGTTTTTAATACATATCCTTTCAATCTATCAGCCATGTTTATTTCTTTTTATCCATATTTTCTAACAAGTGCTTTCTGTTATTTCTAATATACAAATAGTATTGTGTATTAAATAGGATCATGTTTTACTCATTAGGCTTTTTATTAGATTAAAACATGTTGCTATATGTAATCCAGTTCTCATAGCTGCACTGAATTATATATATGAATTCACAGACATATACACATGTATAACACAGGCATGCACTGTCAGTTGTCTATTCCCCTATTGAGGGGTACCAAACTTAACTCCATCTCTTTGACACTGCAAACAAAACTGAATTGAACATTAATACTATTTGTAAAATGCTATAAATGGGCTTAACAACTTAAATTATCTGCTATTTAGTACTAATTTCAATGTAGGAGAATCTAAACAAACAATAATATTAATAGTCACTGTGGAAGATACAACATGGAGCGATTTCTTGTTAATTGAGAACACTGAAATCACATGGGAAAGACAAAACATAACTGTGTATATTATCTTATATATGTTTGTATCTATGAAATAGTTAACATTTATTTACACACTGGGTGCCAGGGGACTGTTTTAAGTGCTATATATACAGGAATTTACAAGAACTCAATGAGATCTCTGCTACTATTATTCCCATTTTAAGATGAGGAAGCTGACACACAGAGAAGTAAAATAACTTGCCCAAGAGTGATAGCTAGTGCATGGCAAAGCCCAGAAGAACGAAGATTTGAGTGCAAGCAGCTTAACTCCAAAGGCAACAATCTTAACCATTACTCTATATGACCGTAGGTATCAATAGACTATATAAAACCATATATAAAACTAAAAAAAGACAGTATATACAAGTGAATTGTTGTTATATAGACAACAAATGTTCTAAGAGTTCAACCAAGAGAAAACTCTTGTACATAATACTCATTGAAAAGTTATAAACAAACTTTAGTTTTTCTGGGTTTCCTAGGACAGTACCTCTGGAAGCACTTTATAAACCAACATTTGTGAATTCAACTATGTACTTTCAACAATTTGAAGATTTTCTGGCATTTACCTGGCACTCAGTACATGTTTGTGGTTGGATTAAATAAACAATAAGACCAAAAGTTTGAAAGGCTGTCCAGACAGTAGCTTTTTCTTTGCAATGTAAATCGAACAAATGTATAATCTGTGATATTTATGATAGGAAGGAGGAAAACAAACCCTGCAACAGTTAGGCCAAACCCCAGATGGTAATATTAGAGAAACAAGGAATGTGAATGAGGACTCTATTTAAAGATTCCTGAGGCTGGCAGGGTAACAGAATTTTTTTCTTCTTGTTTCCTACAATTTCTTCAAATATTTCTTCAGAAATTTTATTTACCACCTTTCACAAGCTTTTGAAAATTTACATTGGAAGAATTTGCAGAATAGCCTCCTTGAGACTCAAAATTTCTCTTAAAGAAACAACAAAATGAAAACAATAAAATTAATAAACAAAAAGACTAAGTTAAAAAGTATATGTGAGGAACCTCCATACTGTTCTCCATAGTGGCTGTATCAATTTACATTCCCACCAGCAAAGAGACTAGGGGTAGGATGTGAATAAAACACAGACCTACTAGAGCATGGACTTGAGGATATGGGGAGGGGGAAGGGTAAGCTGGGACAAAGTGAGAGAGTGGCATGGACATATATACACTACCAAATGTAAAATAGATAGCTAGTGGGAAGCAGCCGCATAGCACAGGGAGATCAGCTCTGTGCTTTGTGACCACCTAAAGGGGTGGGATAGCGAGGGTGAGAGGGAGGGAGACACAAGAGGGAAGAGATATGGGAACATATGTATATGTATAACTGATTCACTTTGTTGTAAAGCAGAAACTAACACGCCATTGTAAAGCAATTATACTCCAATAAAGATGTTTTTTTAAAAAAAGTATATGTGAGAAGCCACTGCTTTCCTACTAAATAAATTACAGGTAAAAAGCTCATCTGCCTAGATCAAGAGAATACTGCACATGCTACTGTTTTCCCCCTCACTGACCTCTTGTCAATATGATTACAAATGGGAGGAATGAATCGTATAGTGTCCATACTCTCTTAGAGAAGTACACCTAAAATGGATTACTTCTACTCCTTAGGCAGCTGATCAATAAAGATGTGGATTGCAATGGGAATGGATATGTCTATGGGTTGTAGTAGTTATCCTCTGTGTCTCTTTAGAAATTAATTAAAAATAAATGAAGTGTGCAACCTATTAATACAGCTACCTCTAGATCAACAGATAGAAACTGAGCATTTCTCTGAGCATACATATTATGCAAATACATTCAAACACTATATGGAGGCCTTAGTTATAACTGAACAGAAACAGATCATTCCTAATATTCTCTAGTTTCACAGAATTGCATGCTACTGGCTGGAAACCATAAAGTTCAGTGGGTGGGAATACGTATGCCATAGTTTCCTTCTTAGGACAATTATATCAATTTTTATGAGGTATTCTCTTTACAAAGCAAAACTTTTGCCATAATACAAAACTAAAGAATCTCAATAACTATTTTCCTGTGTGGTATATTCAGATATGAGTCTTGGCAGTTGAGTTTATTGATAACTACTGAATATTTTTAAATAAGTATTTTCCCATGGGAAAAAAATGTAAAATTCCTAGAACACTAAAAGCTCTCATGTGATTTGAGCCAATTTAGTGTCTACATGAAATATGTGTCATTCAATCCAATTCTGCCTCTATCTTATTTGGATGTCAATGGACTTGGTCCATCTAAAGCAGAAACTAACACACCACTGTAAGCAATTATACTCTAATAAAGATGTTAAAAAAATAAAAGTAAAAACTAAAACTAAAAAAAAAGAAATACCTGCTTTATACCTTGGCTCATTTTCTATCCCAACATTACAATAGAAGGAGCAGATATCATCGCATACCTATAACATGAGGATGGTTTAGCTCTATTTAAACTGATAAGCTGTATTCTGAGTTTCTGCTGTCTTCATAGGCTTGGGGATACATATGGTGTCACAGTAATGACACAAATTTCACTGTTTCTTGGCCCAACCTGCTGGCAGATCACTTATTGCTACTTGCCCCTTTGAAGCCTTTTCCAGATATTTCTGGGTTTCCCAAGGGAGCCTTCAGATGTTCATAAATACCGTCTTGCTTCTTTTTCTCAGGGCTCTTCAATGATATATGCCGTCATTAAACCTTAAGCTGGAGCCGCTGTGGAAATGCTATCTTTGCTGAGGCTGCTATCTATTGGTTCTTCAGAAGTTGCAGCTTATGATAATTCAAAAGAGTGAATGATGCCTTTCCATCCTCTCCTCCTCACCATGTCAGAGCACCACTGTCTTGTGCAGAGCCTTGGCGAAGTGCTCTACCTGCTTCTGAACTCTGCACCATACTTTGCCCCCAGCTCTACCAGTAGATATTGTTGAGACCCTAGCCTCAAAGTCCCCTTCAGAACTTCTTCACTAACTTCAGCTGCATACTCCTTAAAGAGTTAGACCTAGTCCAAGAGGCAGGCATGGAAAACAGTTACATCTCTCTTTGCTTAACTCTCCTCTCTTTGACCTCATGCACCTTCCATCATTTCATCATCTTCCATTACGCTTCAACACGTGCACACATACGCACAAGCTGTCATGTGCATGTCCTGAACCATCTCTCTCTCTCTTACAGCTGAAAAAAGTCCTCAAGTAACTTGACTCAGCATGTCACTCTTGCTTTTCTTGGAATTCCTCACCTGGAACTCTATGGTCTAAGCCAACCTGAAAATTCTCTTGGCTCTTTGGTCTTTGCACTCACTGTTCCCTTTACCTGTAACACCCCTTCACCACACACTGATACACTCTTCCTACCATGCTTCAGACACAGACTTGGTTAAATCTTAACACTCTGTTAGATCACAAATTAGATGTCATTTCCTCCACAAAGCCTTCCCTCAGTCCCAAGTAGATTGTGTCCTTCAATGATATGACCTCACAAGGTCCAATTTTCCCTATCGACCTCAATCTGTCTGTTTATCTTAAACTAAACCCTGAGATCGTCAATCTTGATAAAATAACTTTCTATGTATGGCTAAATCAAAGTCCTTCTATAACACAGAAAGAACATGCACTTATATTTATGTTAGTCTACAACTTCAATGCTAAAGCTTTAGAAATACTACACAGCATATTACACACTGTTATCAATTTCATGTGAAACGTAGAAAAAAACCTCAAATACGTCTGATTCCCAATTGAGCACTCACCTACTGACATGATTAGTTTGTAAAACTATTTTTAAGATAATTAAGCACCAATTAAGAGAGGAATGGAAGTAGAAAGCTATGTTCTGGCTTGTTCAAAACCTAAAAATTAAAGATTTAATCTGATCACCTTTCATTCTTTTGCTGCAAACCCTTATGGATTGTGAACTGCTTGGAGCTGTGATGGTGTGCTCCTGCTGAGATGACATAAATCAATTTGACCCTCCTCACATTTACCAATTCCATCACATTTTAGGCCGTCAGTAAATAGTAGTCAATTGATTGATTTCCTCTTCTTCCTTCTGCATCTATTTATCCATACTTGAGAAGGAACTCAAAACAATAATAAATATACTCACATACATACAGTTTCATAACAATTAAAAGTAAAAGAAGAAGAAAAAGGATAATAAATGTTTAATATTATTGGAAGTAAATTTGTATCGTTAATGATGATTTTTATTATATTGTCCCTTGCTTTCTTTCTTTTTTTTTTTAGATGTTAAATATCTGCAACTTTTCCAGCTTACTTGCATGTGCTGTAACTTGCTTAGTGAATATTTTTACTTCCAGGAATCTTGGGGGTTTTGTGCTAAAAAGTATCTGTTTTTCTACAAAGGTAGGGAATTCAGGGTGTTTTTCATGCCCACTGCCAAAATGGAATTTGAATGCTGCCCTCTTTATCTGTACTTCTTTCTAGTTCACAGATTTATGCAGTTAATACCTCACATGAAGAAAGTTGAAATATACATCCCACAAACCATGTTCTAAAACATCATCCACAGCCCATTCCTGTTCATCTTTGACAATTAGAGAGTGGAATATAATGATGAGTGTTAGGTATAGAACAAAAATCCCCAGGCTTCAAGATTAGCTCAATCACTCACTAAATGCAGCTGCGTGACCTTAACCATGTTAGTGAGCTTCTCAGTTTGCCAGTCTCTTCCTCTATTAAATGGGGATAATAATAGCACCTTTTTCATTAGGTTGTTATGAGAATTAAATGATCTAGTTCTTATAAAACTCTTAGAATGGTGCCGCATCAAAACACTCAACGTTGTTGGTTATTATTATTGTCTCTTTTGTCCAGCACCTTGCATTATAGATGATTCTTATTTCTCAGAATTTCACCTTTCAATCAACTTGCAATTTTTTCAGATGTTTTCAAGCATACTTTTATTCTTAGAATCCCAAAGATCATCTATCACCCAACAACCACATGTCTTGGTATTGCTGTCTTTCATAGAATAGTTTAATTTCAGCAAAATTTTATTTTGTGCTTATACACTTTTGTTTCTTTGTACAATATCTGAATGACACTTCATCTTGATGTTCAAAATAAAATAGGGTCAAAAATAAAAAATGATAACAATTTTCTCATGAAATTAATAAAATTAAGACATATAGAGAAATCATTAAAGATGCTGAAATTAGCATATCTTTAGCCTCTGCTGTGTACTCATTGAACTTAAGCTAATTGACTATATATGAATTTTTTAAAGAGCAAAATTGAAGCACACGAAGGAAAAGTTCTACATCCATCACTGTAGATGAGGTAAGGGTAATGGAAAATTAGAGATTTTATGATACTCATCTATTAATCTCACTTATAACATGTAGATCTATTGTTCATATTTAAGATTTTTACTCTTGCCTCTTTTATGAATACATTATATATAAAAATTGGGGCCATCTCATATTTGTATATATGTATACATATTCCACTGGGTTATCAGCTACTGAAAAGAACTGGAAGTAAGACATTATTTATTTCCTCGATCTATTTCTAGCTTATTATATATATAATAGTCATTGTGTATAAAATTCATTCTACATATAGTTGAAAAGGATAAAGAAAGTTTTCTTGTTTCACCAGCTATCTATTGAGTAGCTATCATGTGCTGCTGGGCACTCTGCAAATGGTTTTACATATAAAGATAATATACTGTTTCCTTCAAGTTATTCATTGCCTGGTGTGAGAGATATACATGGGCACAATAGAAACTGTAAAGGAAGTGTTCTGAAAGTACAGAAAAAGGGGAATGTAACACTTCTTGTGTTGATTACAGAAGGTCTCTCAGAAAAGGTGAAATTTAAGCTTAAGATTGAATGAAACATAGATATTTAAATTTTTTGCTATAATACAGTAAGAGTATTCTAGACAGGATAAAAAGCATGTAAAAAACCATAGCGTCCTAAAAGGTAATAATATGTTTGGAAAAAAATTCAAGAAGTTCTTTGAGGATGGGAGAGAAGTTGACAAGGGCTAGAAGTACCACAAGTAAGTGTCTAACTTAATTGTTACTACCTAATAAGACATGCAAAGGAGTCACTGGAAGTTTGATAAACAAATTGACATGATCATACTTGGTAATTGTGCGAAGAGTAGACAAAGACAAAAAAGATTAGAACGAATCAAGGAGATTGATTAGGATGTATAATACTAGCTCAGATAGCAATGGTTTAGCATTTGACTAATGCAGTAACTTGGAGAATTAATTCTAGGTTGAGAACAGCAGATAAAGATGGAAGCTCATCAGTGATAATAAAGCCAAAAGAGAGGGTGAGAGAATGTAAATTTTTCCAGGTAAAACTCAGGGAAAAATATTATTGTTAAGTGAGTGGGTAACAGAAAAGGAAACTAACAAAAGTGACTGAAAGTACTAGTGGTCAGATTCATAGAAGACCATGATGGAATGGTATTGTGGAATGGAGAGAAAACACGAGAGAATTTCAGGAAGGTGAAACTAATGGTAGTGTTAGGTGCAATAGAGAGATTTTAAAAAAAAGATAATTGAATGGAGACTCTTGAGTTTGTAAATGGGAACATTGGTGTGTTAGTCACCTCAGACTACCACAAAAATGCCATTCTGTCTGTGGCCCCTCAAAGTTCATGTTCTTCTGACATGCAACATATATATATATATTCTATTCTAAGAGCCCCCAAAATCTTAACTTGTTCTAGCATCAACTCTAAAGTCTAAAGTCTCATCTAAATATCATTTAAATCAGATATGGATGAGACTTGAGGTGTGATTCATCCTGAGGCAAAATTCCTCTCCATCTGTTAACCTGTGAAACCAGACAAGTTATGTGCTACCAAAATACAATGGGGCATAAGCATAGGAGAGATAGTCCCATTCCAAAATGGAGAAACAGGAAAGAAGAAAGGGTGATGTGTCCCAAGCATATCCAAAACCTAACAAGGTAAATTCAGTCAGATCTTAAGGCTCAAGAATAATCATTTTTGGTTCAATGTTCTGCCTTCAGGACCTACTGGGGTGGCAGCCCTGCCTCTGTAGAAGAGCTGGGCAGGGGTCCCATCCCATCCTCCATAGCTCTATAGGGCAGCCCCAGCTCCATGGCTTTGGGTAGAGGCTGTCTGGCCTGTGTAAACCAAGGCACTAGCCTTATTCATTTCTGAATTGCCTTTGAGACATTTTGTCCTCTTCTTAAAGAAGAGTGTGCATTCACAGCCAAATAGCTCCATTTTCTGAAGAGCTACTCAAGGAATTTAACAGACTTCCTTCATTTTGTCCTGTCTCCATCCCCTTCACTTCAAACTGGCAATGTTTCTGCTTATATAATCTCATAAACTCTTTATCGATTGATATTCCAGCCATACCCTTGGTGTTCTGTTTAGAACATGCTTTCTAATTTTTTGCAATATGGATAGGCTGATAATTTTTCAAATCCTTAAGTTTTGGTTCCTTTTCACTTAACAATTCCTTCTTCAATTCATTTCTCTCCTTTTACATTTTATTATAAGTAGTCAGGAGGAACCAAGGCCCTCCTTCAACACTTTGCTTCGAAATCTTCTCAGTGAAATATCCAATTTTATTGTTCTCAAGTTCTAACTTCCACAAAACACTAGAATGCAAACACAATTCAGCCAAGTTTGTTGCCACTTTATAACAAGGATCACCTTCCTTACAGTTTTCCATAATATGTTCCTCATTTCCATCTGAGACTTCACCAGAATCACCTTTAACATTGATATTTCTGGCATTCACCTCAAAACTCTTCCAAACTCTACCCGCTTCACAGTTCCAAAGCTGCTTCCCTATGTTTAGGTATTTACTACAACAGCACCCCAAAGTCTATATTAGTTATCGCGGGTTGCGTAACAAATTACCATAGACTGAGTGGATTAAACAACAGCAACTTATTTCTCACAGTTCTGGAGGCTGGTTAAGTCCAAGATCAAGGTGGCAGCCAATTCAGTTCCATGGGGAGGGGCCTCTTCCCGGCTGGTAGGTAGCCACTTTCTCACGTCTCCTCACTTCTTATAGGGGCATTAAACCCACCCTCATGACCTTATCTAAACCTAATTCCCTCCCACCTCTAAATACCATTGAATTGGGAGTTAGGGCTTCAACAAATGAATTTGGTGGGGGGGACACAATTCAGTCCATAACAACAAGGTCTAGTGACCTTGTTGAAAGCCACTACATTGCAGTGGACTCGGGGGAAAGCAAGGATTTGATAACAGATGGTCAACAAAAAATTGTGTTCCTTTTAAAAAGTAAATAAATAAATAGGCAGTCACTTTAGGAAGAAGAGATAAGTTTGGGGTTGTTCATCCACCAGTCCTGGAGAACTGATATAAAGGATGCATGAGAGGAGCCAGTGAGTCAGAAGATATTGATGATCCAGGAATGAGAAGAAATCATGAAGAAATGCTGCAGCTGGGATGAGAGCAAGAGTGAAGGTAAAAAAGGTAAGCTGTGTAAAGGAAGAAAGACAATGCTTTCTCTGAATCAACAGTGAAAGAAAAGCTGGCAGCTGGAAAAGAGCAACAGTGCAGAAATTCATGCCCTTCTATCTTTATTTTGCTTGGTAAATTAGGAAACAGTTAACATATTCTCAGAATGAGAGAAAATATGAGACAGAGAGAAGAGGTTCAAAGTGGCTCAAAGGAGGGACATTGTTCAGGTTTCACTGTGTGCACCAGCAAAACAGGTGTCCATGGAGAGGGGAAAGGAAGCTCACAGGAGCCTCTTCACAAGGTAAAGATAGTCAGAGAATACTGAGGGCCAGTATAAGAAAGAAATCTAAGCTTGTAATTGCATCAAGTGGTGTGAGTGTTTTATGGTCCTCAGAGGCACAGAAAGAGAGTAATTGGATATTTGGGTTCATCCAGGGAAAAGTCTTAGCAGCTAAGCAAGATAGGAAGACAGAGAACAGAACAAACAAAAACAATTTTGTAAAAATACACAAATGTTAGAAAAAATACACAAATCTTTGAAACTCAGAATGATTGTAGACATTAGCGTGAATTTTGAAGTTGGTTTATTCTTCAAGGGCTTTCTTACTACACACACACAGAGGTCACAAAATACGTCTTCCCATCTAAATATTTAAAAATAAAATCACTTTTTCCCAGAATTCTATTTTAAAAACTTTATCTTAAGCTTAATATCAAAACTTGGAAGTATCAGACAACGATTGCAGAGCAGCCGGTAAAGATGTATATTCTAAAACAATGAGACAAGAAGAGTAACTTTTTAATCATATTACAAGGCATTTTTCACTATTTGACTTATTTTAACAATTGGCTTCCAATAATTCCCTCTATATTTGTCGTTACAAATGATCCATGTCTCCTACAGAATTTAATTTTTAATCATCATATATTTTTAAATAAGTGAGGATTTTTTTCACATGTCACAATATACAACATTTAGCTAAAAGGCCCTACATTAGGAAAACTATAGACCCTCTATAAACCACTGAAAGAGTAGTACGATGAAGCAACACAGACAAGCCAAGGAAGTGAATATATAGATTTAATGAAACCAGTGACCTTAGGTTCAAAAATCAGTGGGTTTATTTTGCTGTCAGAGTGAATTTATTTGAATCATAACTTCTATATTCCTTTTCAATTGTAATAATGTTTGGCAAAGTTGGACTACCTTTATATGGGTTCACAGTATTCAATTTCATTTTTAAAACACCTAATGCAAATTTAATACTTTTACTTTTTATGACAAGACTTAGCTCAGTCTGAAATAATCACTGTATTAACATTTTTTACTCATTCAAATAGTCCAATTCATCATTACAAAAACAGCAAGCTTCCCCAGCCTGTCATTAATTCCTACTGTTTTAATTACAAGAAAAAAAATATTTTATGGAAGGCTTTTGTGGATAATACCACTGTAAACACAATCTTGTGTAAAGATATGAAAATAAAATGCAGTTGTTTTTGCTACATCAATATTCTGGTAGAAATAGCATGTTTTTGGCCAAAAATTTAAAGTCCTAAAACATCATGGCACTTTCTTTGAATTTAGTCACAAAGAGGCTGCTTAGAACTACATATTAGTTTTGACTATTTGGAAACACGAAGGCTACATTCAAGACCAACATTTTTATAAAACAACTCTATATCCACTAGAATTTAACAGATTTTTTTTTTTACTGCCCTCCAACCAAACTTAGTTTCTGCTCCTATATATTGTGATTACATGTAAATGACTGTCAGTATCAGGAGATTCAAGTTACTCAAATCTTAAAATTAAGTGCTACATAAGAGTTACCCAGAAACAAAATCCAACTTTTGAGATAAGTAATTAGTAAAATGTTTAAATCAGTCTTTACAAAACTGACTACTTCCTTTAGAATGTATGTTATGAGGAACATGGCTGGGGTTGTAGAGTGAGGAGAAACCTCACAGTGTATATTTTTTAGCCTTAATTTATATTATTATTATTTTTAACCTAAATCAAAATATATCACTGAGGGAGATGCTTCTGAATTTTCCACCCCAAAGAAGGTGAGTTTAAATCCAAACACTGTTGGAGGATAAGGAACTTGGGCAAAAAACTTTAGCAACCACTCACAATCTTCCAGAAGTGACAGGCAATTGTATATGTGCATTTCCACCCAACAACAAAAACAACAAACACACACAGATATAATGCAATGCAGACTGTGATAAATGCTATAATGGAGGTACAAAGACCTATGCACACATGGGGGTTAACGAGGAATTCTGAATGGAGAAATTAACAATGTTTACTAACAAAAATAAAACTAGTTATATTTTAAAGGACCAATAATGTTTGGAATTATTTTAGTAAGGCTCCACTCTATTAAAATAAAAAGTACCCGTTTACTCTTTTAAGATTAAACCCAAGAATAGGTAAAATATTTTCTGTAACAAGGAATTACTTTAATAAAATGTTTAAAATATGTATGTAGATCTGTGTTCGATTTCTGTTAGCATTGAGGTCATGTATCATATATCTTATTCTGAGTATGAGAGAGAGGCTAGTTTACTAAAAAATGTGCAGAACTAAGAATTGCTAGAGGTTAAAAAAAATTAAAGGCACCTTCCTACTCTTACGATATTTAAAATCTCTTTGGGCAAACTATATTCAAATAAACATATTCAATATATTTCAGTGCTCCCAAATAAAAAGACCAGTCAATAAATTTATTAACCACTATTCTATTTACACTTCTAGCATAAACTTTAATCATCTTTATGAACTAAAATTATTTATATCTAGCTATTAATACACATTAGTACTTAATAGTGTACTTCATAATACAATTTGATAAATAATGTTTAATTAAATTTATTGGTGATAACATTTCTGAATTTTTATCAGAATTATTAGGCAGAACTAGACAGAATTTAACTTGAAAACAAGTTGCATTTATATGTTACTACAGTACTGTCCTGAAATGCTTTGGGTGGTATAGTATTACTAGCAGAATATTGAAACTGGTATGAAAATAAGATGTTTCCTCATGGGTTTAAATGTTTTTAAAAATCTAACATTTTATATTTTACAGTCAGTCCAAAGTTCAGCTACTATTTTCATTTATTAACATTTGAGTTAAGGCATTGAGTTTATTAAATTAGCAAATGATTATTCATTATAATATAACCATAAATTGAGCCCTGACTCATGTATGTGTTAATTGTTCTTTTCTGTTGAGGACAGGAGCTAATATCCACTTTTTAAACTGAATAGACATAGTTCAAATGTAATTTAGATTAAATCTGAGAAGGAAATAGAAGCACACACACCATCTGTGAAGAAATATCCTCATCCCTAATTAATATGTATCATGTATTACAGCCCATTTCATTACTATAGACAAGTTATAAAATATAAAGTTGGATTTAATAAAAGAAAGTTAATTTAATGGAAATGAGGAATTACCTATAGGGATATTGTAGATGTTGGCTACAATATTCTATGGCTAGGGAAGGATAACTTATTCTCATGTAAGTCATAGACCTGCTTGTTTGTGTACTTTAAAGAAGATAGGAAGGAGCCTCTAGTGGCTGACTAAGGAATAGATTATCATTCAACAAGTATTTATTGAGAATCTACTATATTCTAGTCACTGTGATATAACAGGAAGGATTTATATAGTGGTAAACTCTCATATAGCACTTGTTAAGTGATAATCATGGTTGTAAGCACTTTACACAACAACCTCATGAATAATAGTAATAATTATTAAATTTATTAATAATATTAATTATACTAATTAATTATTGTTATTATTTTCATTTTACAGATAATGAAACTGAGGCATGGTAATATTAAATGACTTTCCTAAAAAACCACAGTGAACAACAGAGTTGTTGACAATTTGACTTCAGGTCTATGGAATTTGACAAGTCTATAAGAAAGCCAATGTGCCTGGGCAGAAATAATGAGATGGGAACTTGGTGTGAGATAAGGCTAGAAGGGTATATAGGGGTTAACACTTGGATCCATGTTCAGGACTTTGACTTTCATCTACGGGCAATGAAAGTCACTGGGGTGTTTTAACAGAGAAGGCTGGGAAGAAACATAACTGGAATACATTTCGAGAAAATTCTACTGGCTACAGTGTGCAAGACTGATCAGAGAGGGAAGGTAAAGTGAAAATTAGAGCTAAGAGGTTACTTTATAGTTCGTGTGAGAGAGGATGGCAGACCACACTAGGGTGATGGTAGTAATGGTGGCAGAGACGAATAGAAGTAGATTGACTTGTAAGATAAGAGCTAATATCAACAGTACTTAATATCAGATAGAACTGGAGCATGAGAAAGACAAAGTGTCAAGGACAACTTCAAATTTTTAGTTAGTGCTACTTACTGGACGATGATATATGCAGGACTAGCTTCTACATTATTCTGGTTTCTGCTTAAACATCCCCTCAGAGAAGTTTTCTCCAAATGTTTGAACTAAAATATCATTCTCCCCTCTGTAAGCCTCTAAATCCTTATCTTGCTTTATTTTTCTTCATAGCACTTATGACTACCTGACATATAAGCACATTGCTTATTCCCCTTATTTGTTGCCTGCTTCATCAACTATACTGAAAGCACCATGAGGGCAATTTGTCATTTATACTTATGTTGTAATCTCTATCCTTTAGAACACATGTTGCATATCACAGATGCACAATCAATACCTATTGAATGAATAAATGAATGAATGTGAGTCACCAGAAGACGCGGAATGGTTGAAGTTGTGGATATGGGTTAGCTTCCTCCACAGAGACCAACGAGAGAACACATATGTAAGTGATAAGCAAAAAGAAGAAATGTAGGGAAAGAAAACTGAGATGACAAAGTTGGGGGAAAGGAGAAAGTCCAACAAAGAGCAATGCAGTGAAAATCCAGAAAAATATATCATTTTAAAAATTGAATGATTGATGATGTCAAAAGTTAGAATGTCACTATAGGAAGAGGACAGAAAGACACTATTAAAATTGGCATTTAGGAGGTCATTAGCAGTCCTAATGATAAAAGTTTTGCTTAAGTGTTAGGGACAGAAGACATACTGTAGTGGTTAGGAGAAAGAATTAGAGACAAAAACAGGGAGACCGCAAGTTCAGACTAATTTTTCAAGAGGTAAGGCTATGAAATGATGAGTGGACAGAGGGCACTAGTGAGGGATGAAGAGGGAAGGATTGTGAAAAGAAATGTTATATAGGAGTTGATGCAGACCTCAGAGATGTTTCTTGATGATGACGGTCAACAAGAATTTGGTCAAGAACCTAGCAAGGTAGAGGGACATATAGAACCTAGCATATACAAAGCTAGTTTAAACAATAAGATCAAACTAAATGCAACATCCTGCAAAGCTTCCCAGTCAGCAAAATTGTTCATTCCCTTCAGCTAATTGAAAGAATGTGTTCTAGACTCACACACACTACTTAAGGCTAGATAACAGTATCCTGTCACAAAACAAAATTTGGAAAAAACTATTTTTCAATAGTTTCAAGCAGTAGTTAGTGCCTAACTTAAGTGCCGGGCATATAGTGAGTACTCGAAAGGTATTAGATGTTGGAAAAGTCAAGTTATCAGGAGAAAACTTCTATCACCAGTAGACTTGGCTTGTTCTGTCATACTATAGCCATCATATTTCATTGGAAGTAAGAATCTTAGGAAATTTATTTTTCATTTTTACTTCCTTTTAAGTGACATTCATCCCAAGAAATAGCTTTACTCCCATATACTCAGAACTCAAGCACGCATAATTATTTTTATTATATATAATTTATTATTATCTATATTTAATATATTGGCCAAATTAAGTCATGGTAGGTAAATATTACCAGATACTTCTTTTGAAAATTTCCTTCATGTACTGTATAAAACCTTAATTACATTTCAAAGACATCAGACTGATACAGAACTTCACTGAGTTTTACCTGAAATGATGTTAGCAGTAGTCATGTTAAATAATTTGATATTTCTAATAATAATTTATGAATAAAAAATAATTGAATTGACATAAAGTTGTATTTTACAGTATGATTTCATCTCAAAAATAAATGATTAAATATGTCTCTCAGAATGATTTAATTTAGTTAGAAGGAAGACATTGAAAATTGAATTCACAGGACTTTCTCCTTCCCTTTTATGAATAGTACGTGAAATTCATGTACACCATCTTTAATTTCTTTTCCCTAATACCAGATTGCAAGAGAAAATTTGTGACCTAGCTTCCCAATGATTTGGTATTTCTTTATTAATTATCATATATGCCTTTTAATCCAAAGTGCCAGGTAATGGTTTCAACAATGAAATGGTAACACTTCCAAAAAGGGGCAAGTTAACATTTGATTAAATTTTAAAAATTATACAGCTCTCATTTAGTAGAAATATAATTAAATTCATATCTTTAAAGTTTAAGGTCTCTGAAGTCCTGAGCCCATTTAAAAGAATGTTAAATATACCAAAATAGTAGATATTACATAGGGCCACTACATAGCACAATTCCAGAGAGTACTATTCACATAAAAATGTTTGGTTTATTTAATTTCACCATACTTGTACCTCCTCTTTACATTTCCCTGATGTTCCTCTTCTTATACTCTAGCATTCTTCAATATCTTCACTAACTAATTATCGCTTAAAAGAGAGAAGAAAACAGGAAAATCGAAAGGCATGTGAAAATTGATAGTGAACAATGTGTCTTGACTGCATCCACTAGACATATTTTCAAATGGAAAGCTCCAAGGTTTTCCTCAATTCATTTCATGGCAGTAGAGAGTTTCGGATCTTAACTTCATAGATGTGTGTTATAAATCAATACTATTATCTCAGTCACAAGGAAATAGCAGGGAAGCAGACGTGGGTCCCAGGACAGTACCTGTATTTTGTGTTGAATCAGGCTAACTAATATTGGAAATGTGTCTGTGGCAACTAAACCATCTGTTCACTTGCTATTTTGTAGAGTTGTTTATCTGCTTTAATGTACCTGTATGTCCCATTTCACAACTGTCTAGGAAAAAAATAGTAAACCACTGAATTTCAACAGTAGTTGTAGGAACAGTGAAAATACAGAAACTGTACATATTCTCATAAGTGGAAAGAGTCCAGTAGTCAACTATATAAATTCTAATTTTATTTAGATACAAATGTCTCCAAATATCTTTTTTTAAAGATTGCAAGTAAATCTCTATACATGTATCTTTAATTATACTGTATAGATTTCCCACCATTTTCAACTAGTAAAATACATGCTATCAGCTTTTTAAAAATGGGGTTAGTATTATAGAACAGTATAGTATTAGAATAAACCTAGCTTTTTCTTGTTGCACTGATGTATTTTTATTAAAAATTATGTATTGACTACATATATGCAATACCTTCCTTTAAGCATATTTGGAACCTGAGGATACTTATGTAGAGAATATAATTATGACCTATTAATACTTAAGAGTGTATGACTAAAAGCTCAGAAGGCATCAAAGTAGAATACTTTAGTTATATTTAAGACATTACAAAGTTGAAAATTCAGGTTATTCTAAATCCATGTATTTGTTCGCTTCATGCTTCACACCTCTTGGATCATAGTTTGGATATAGTATTTAGAAAAGCATGTACCCAATTCCACTGATGCTAGAAGATCTTAACATTGATTACCAAAAAACTAGAACAGATGCACTTCTATCCTTTTTTTTTTTTCAATTTAAATACTTTTAAGGTGAAATGAGTTAATGCAAGACACCAGGATTTTAAAGAGTACATGTGACAAGAGAAAGTTACAAAGGATGTCAGTCAAGGGGTTTTTGGTTTAATTTTGAACTTCAAATTTCCTACTCCCTGTTTTAATTGGGATCATTGTAGTTGATGTTATTTAGTGTCTGGAAAGAGAGACCCATGAGAGCTCCATTAGCCTTCTTGGGATAACAAGCAAAGGTAATAACTTTCCCTGTTAAGCAAACAAAGACCGTGGCCAACTCTCATTTGGCTTGTCTGTGAGCCTTCCCGCCAGGATGGTTCTGCCTCCTCACTTGTTCAAGGACCTGGCTCACTAGCTAGCGCACAGGATGTGCTGTCAATATTGCCTGGTGAGTTTTAAAACAGATGGCTAAATAAAACCCTCTTTACAGTTCTGTGAGCCTTTCTTCTGCTGAATGTATCAGTCTTTGCTACTTACAGCAAACAATGTGCTTTAATCCTCAATGATGCTCCTTCAGTGTCCATTTTATTTCTGTCTCCAATAAACCTCATTAGTACAATGGAACAGAAATTTCTCTGTTTAGTGTGGTCATCTATTTCAATAGAAAATACTCTTATACACACAGATTTCATTTTTTGAGTGTGTGAAACAAAATTCAGCATTGCCTAATCTGCTACTATTCACTATTGACTGTAAGTGGCAATTCTCTGATGGACTTATAATGATAATTTCCAACCAGGTAATTTGAGAAGCTATTACTGTAGGTAATCCAATAGTCTTGTTATTTGGATGCCATCAACACTTAACTATTCATATTTCATTCATTGCGGGGGACAATGTATTCATAGGAGTGCTTGACAGCTCTCCGAGCAGTAGATGGCAGCACTGTTCAACTGTCTTGTTTTTGGTTTTGGTTTGGTTTGGTTTGGTTTGATTTGGGTTTTTTTGCCAACTGAAATCAGTTTCTTCACCATCAGAAAAAAGTAAATAAATAAAGCTTCAAATGTCCATACGTTTACATATAGAGCCCATATGGATTTCTAATAATTTGGGAATACAAGTTAAAATGATTACCTAAGAATCAAAATCACAAAACCAATTCATATTATCATGCTTTTTTTCTTAGATTGCTTACATGTGATCACTTACTTTTCATTTTTCCTTTTTTAACTTTACTATTTGAAGTAAAATATGACAAAAGTGAAATATGTCTACAAGTGAAGTACCCTGAAATCAGTGCTTCTATATATTTAGTTATTGCCAGTTTCAACAGTTTTTTTGTGTCTTCACAATTTATACTTGTCTAATTTTACCAATTCCACTAGTAATGAACTGGCTTTCAGTGACTTTTTAAAGAGTAGCTGAAAGCGTCAGCCAGTTCTCAGAAAAAAATTTCAGTTTCTTGAAATTCAGCCATTTAAACAAATGGTGATTTGCTTGTTTGTTTTACTCAGCATCACACACACACACACACCACACCACACACCACACACTCTGATGCATGTGCAATTCAAATGTACAAACTTATTGTGGTAACGTCATAAGGAGTATGCATTTGTGAAACCACCTGTGATTACTGAGAAATTTGAGGTAAGACTCTTTCCTTTAAGTCTAATATATATTTTTTTTATTTAAGTGAGTGATACCAGTAGCTACCCCAAAGGTTTGATATGAGAACTAAAATGAAGAACAGTATATAAAGCATTCTGTCATCAGAATAACTCTCTCATTTTATTAGTTTATTCTTGTCTTTTCACTAGGCAGTAACTTAGTTAAACAATGAAAGGAAAAATTATCTGATTTTGTATTCCCAGCACTTTGCATAGTGCCATACACACTTTAGGCATTCAGTAAATATATATTTGAATCAATGAACAATTGAGTTTATAATGCAAATAAAGCTGGTCAATCTATTACAGTACATCCAAATATCCATTCATTCATTCAACATTCAATAAGGTCCTCAGGACTGAGTTCAAATTCTAGCATGTAAGGCAGATATACTAAATACATGCATATAAGATTTATATAAACATTTTCCAGTAGTTTGGTAGATATGTAAAATATTCATATAATCTCACAAAGGTGATGTTTTACACATGATAGTTTATTGTTTATGGAGTTCTTACAAACATACACATTTTCTCATTTAATCTTTGTGATAACTACTGAGTTAAAAATATTTAATACTGAGGAACCTGAGACTTAGAGAATTTAAGAGACTTAATTGAGCCAGGCATTGTTCTAAATCATCATCTCTTCACACTACATCAAGTGAAAAGAACCCATAGAAGCAATCAGTTCTTGTACCAGTTGGCCAATACATTATTCTTATATTAAGCCTATACATTTGTCCTATACAATATACTTAGATTAAATGGTTTGAAATTGTCCACTTAAAGAGAATTCCTTATTAGTTTTCCCTTTGATGTCATAGATACAATTGTATTTCATAGACTGAATATCTCTACCTATCTTGCCTTCTATATTTGACTGAGTAGCGTATGTGTTAATCATTGTGGTGACAGGTAGAGGAAGCAGTCATAGCTGCTATCATTCTCACTAAGACCCTCACTGAGGGAACAATACAATAACTCTAACTGCCACTTATCTGGAGAGGTAGGAATATGTAACATCAAACATTCCAGGTTAGAGCTGAATCTTGAATATGAGCTAATGGGTTAATTGTTGCCACTGTGTCAACAGTTGGTCTTGAATTATTCACAGGAAGATGGAGGTCATGGAAAAACACTTGAATTATACAGACCTAATCCACATTAAGTTAAGGTTAAACTCACAAGGAACATAATATAGCTTTTTCTTGCTCACAATACTCAACTATAGATTTCAAGAGTTAGATACATTCAAGGATGATTGGATATTTATGATTTGGGTTTTACTCTTAACTTTCTTTTGTCTTCCTTATTGAAGTATAGTTGATTTACAATATTATATTAGTTTCAGGCATATAGCATAGTGATTAAATATTTATTCATATTATACTCCATTATAAGTTATTACAAGATAATGGCTATAATTTTCTGTGCTATACAATACATACTTGTTGCTCACCTATTTTATACATAGTAGTTTAGATCTATTAATCCCACACCCTTTATTTGTTCCTCCCTCATTCCCTCTCTCCTTTGGTTATCATAAGTTTGTTTTCTATATCTGTGAGTCTGTTTCTGTTTTGCATAGACATTCATTTGTATTATTTTTTAGATTCCACATATAAGTGATATCATACAGTATTTGTCTTTTTACGTCTGACTTATTTCACTAAGCATAATATCCTCTAGGCCCATCCATGTTACCATAAATAGCAGAATTTTGTTATTTTTATAACATATAATGTATAATATATAAAAACATATAATATTTTTATATGGCTAATATTCCATATATATACATATGCATCTTATAATATCTTCTTTATCCATTCATCTGTTAAAGGGCACTTGGGTTGCTTCAGTGTCTTGGCTATTGTAAATAGTGCTGCTGTGAACATTTGGGTGCATTCTTCTAACGTTCTTAAATCAAGATTATAGCAACCACTATCACAGCCTTTCCTGCCATTGCTAGAGATCAAATCACCAGTTAGAGGAGCCACTGGTTCAGTGTGGGTCTCATGTTAACCGACTAAATCTCACACCACTAATGTGCTACTTCACATCCTTTTGTCTCTTTGTCTTCTGGGCCTTTGGCACTTTTTGATTCTGGCTCCCACTAAGTGACCTGCTCCGTGTGGACTCTAGTCAATTTCATGTGAAACAACCAGAAAGTGCTTTGCTTCATTCTCACTCTATATACCTCTCACTAGTCACCTCCCACCCCGGGGATTCCCTGTTGACACAGGCTGTAAGTCTTGCTTAGCTACCCAGCTTATACAATCAAAGAGCAGGGTAGCTAGCCCACTGAAGGGAGGCTTGGACCAATGAGAGACAGGATACTGTGAATAAACTCCTCTGCCCTTTTCCCCTCTGCCCTTTCCCCCTCAAAGACAAAATAAGTCACTTTAAAAAAAAAATCAGAAAAATAAGGAAATGCTTCCGTTAGTGGGTTTTTGTATTATCAATACTAATGAGATGAATGAAATCAGAGAGAGATGTCAGAGGAACTCATTGAGGTAATTTCGTTTTCCCTTTGCTTTTCCTTTTCCATAGTATTCCATCTTTCCAATATCTGGCCTGTAGGAAAATATTTTTTCCTAACTACTTTTAATTAAGAATAAAGACACAGGTACTGATCAAATAAACCACCATTTATATTTGATTTGGGAAACTGTGTTTATGGTTGGGAACAGGGAAAGGGACAAGAAAAAGTAACCATGAACATGAATCTAGACTAAGAGAAAGACATGCAGTACAAAATTGTGGGCAGGCAGGCTGAACAATAAAGAAACCAACTAAGCAGAGGTTATTTAGGGGGAGAGTTTATTAAAAATGAAAAGATTAATTAAATGGAGAATTTTGAAGATGAGAAAAAGGGAAATGCTAATTTTTTTAAAAATTAGGGTATAGTTGCTTTACAGTGTTGTGTTAGTTTCTGCTGTACAACAAAGTGAATCAGTTATATGTATATGTATATCCCCTCCCTCCTGGACCTCCCTTCTACTCATCCCACCCATCTAGGTCACCACGGAGCACTGAGCTGAGCTCCCTGTGCTATACAGGAGGTTCCCACTAGCTATCTGTTTTTCACAATCTCCCAATTCATCTCACCCCCCTTCCCTCAAGCCGTGTCCACACATCCGTTCTCTATGCCTGCATCTCTATTCCTGCCCTGCAAATAGGTTCATCTGTACCATTTTTCTAGATTCCATATATATGCGTTAATATATGATATTTGTTTTTCTCTTTCTGACTTACTTCACTCTGTATGACAGACTCTAAAGAAAAGGGAACCCTCTTGCACTGTTGGTGGGAATGTAAATTGATACAGCCACTCTGAAGAACAGTATGGAGGTTCCTTAAAAAACTAAAAATAGAACTACCATATGACCCAGCAATCCCACTACTGGGCATACACCCTGAGAAAACCATAATTCAAAAAGACACACGCACCCCAATGTTCACTGCAGCACTATTTACAATAGCCGGGACATGGATGCAACCTAAATGTCCATCAACAGAGGAATGGATAAAGATGTGGTACATATATACAGTGGAATATTACTCAGCCAGAAAAAGGAATGAAATTGGGTCATTTGTAGAGATGTGGATGGACCCAGAGACTGTCATACAGGGTGACTTTTAAGGTACTCTGAGACAACCATTTTACAAATGATTTTATATTATTTCTGGCCTTGCAAATGGAAATACAATGAAGATATAAAGCAACTGGAGGTACATTTTAATAAGGGAGTGGGGGTTATCTATGACAATCAGTAGGAAAGACCAGCAAATAGCAGGTCACAGAAAGCATGTTTCATGGGGTCCAGAAAGTGGAAGAATAATTTTTTAAAGGAAATGATTGGTGCATGAAGACCCAAAAGAGACAGCTTATTGTTTAATCTAGCTTGTTCCATCTCTTACTTTGTAATGGCTTCTCAGCATTCTTAAAAAAAAATTGGCATTCCCAGAGTATGCAATTGCCTTAGTATCCTCTTCTAAAAGTCAAGATTTTGGAATAAGCTATTAATTTGAGGGAAAAATATTTTATCAAATTTCCAAGCATTTCATTTTAGTCTATAATTATGTAGTTTGGATTTTTAACCTGAAATTACAATTAAAAACTTCAAAACCAATATTTTTTTTTCCTCTTCAATCCAACCCCAAATTCTATTTTCTAGTTTCCTTTTCCTATTTAACAAGAAAAAGGTAAGGCATCTAAGATCCCATCAAAATTAAATCTGATAGAAAACAATTTGTTGCTCCTTGGGGATAAACTACCGTAGAATTATTCTGCTACTACATGGCTAGTTTTAGGAGTAATTTACCCATTCTAAAATTATCCTAGGAAAAAGAGCTTCTGGGGGCTCAAGGGCTCAGATGGAATCTGCTCTTCAGCTACATGCTGTGATACCCTTGATTGAAAATGATTCCAGACCTGAGAAAGAAACAAGGAAGGAACTAGGAAGCCAAGTGCTTCTCTGTATCATTGGTAATTCTCCTTCATCTACAAAAAGCAGAACTACAGTTTTGGTTTTTTTTTGGGGGGGGGGCGTGTTTTGTTTTTATTTTTTGAGCCAAGGATTCCTGGCTGAAATTTCAGCAGAGGTTATTCATGTACAAATTGCAAAGCTACTCATTTGATTAAGAAGGCTAATTTAATGCTGCTGTGTTGGTTCCAAATGTGCACCTCAGAGATTTTGCAAACACTTCTTTCTGGGGTCTTATGGGGAGCTTCTAAGATGCTAGATCAGCCTTAGTTTGCATAAGCACGAAGTCTCTTCATAGCTTTATTAACCCAACTGGAAGTAGGCCTCATTTAGCATTACCCAGATGGTAAAATTGAGGTTGATTATCTGCTTTTGAATGCTGAATTGTGCTAATGGGTCAGGCAGTACTTCACAAAGTTTAGTGGACCTAGGATGCAGCTGAGAGCAATTTAAAATGCAGATTACATGACCCCACTCCCAAAGATTCTCACTCCACAGATCTGGGTTAGAATCAGCATTTTTTTTTTTTTTTTTTTTTTTTTTTTTTGTAGTATGCGGGCCTCCCTCTGCTGTGGCCTCTCCC
>NC_041215.1:114133782-114152279 GCF_002837175.3 Physeter macrocephalus
CTCCGGACGCGCAGGCTCAGCGGCCATGGCTCACGGGCCCAGCCGCTCCGCGGCACGTGGGATCCTCCCATACCGGGGCGCGAACCCGGCTCCCCTGCATCGGCAGGCGGACGCGCAACCACTGCGCCACCAGGGAAGCCCCAGAATCAGCATTTTTAATAAGCATCCTCCCACCTCCTCTGTCAGCCTTTTCTGGAAGTTGAATAGGTTAGATGGCCCCTCTATCAAATGGTGGCTTCCCCTCTCATTCAAAACAGTCTTCCAGTGACATCCGGGACCCTACCTGATCTAGTCCTCAGTACCTCTCTGACCTCATCTCCATGATCCTCCATCACTCTCTTTGCTCCAGCCACACTGGCCTCTTTGATGTTCCCCAAACATACCAGGCATGCCCCCAACTCAGGGATTTTGCATTTGTTCTTCGTTCTGTTCATAGTGCTCTTTCCCCAGATATCTGCATGTCTATCTTCCTTGTTTCCTTCAAGCCTTATTGCATAGGTCACTTTCTCAGTGAGAGCTACCCTGCCCGCCCAATTTAAAATTGCAAACCCCCCTCCACACTCCTTCCCCTCTTTCTTTGCTTTATTTTCTCCCGAGCAGTTATCATGTTATTTTCTGATTTCTCTAACAAAAGATAAGCTCCAGAAAAGCAGGAAAATGTTGGTTTGCTCAGTTCACATCTATAACTCCAGCACCCAAGCCAGTGCCGGGAACATATATAACAGGCACTCACCAAATATTTATTGAGCATATGAATTAATGATGAGACACTGCATGGAGTCATGCACTACTGTGGCCTTACAAGCAACTGGGGAATATCCACATAAGCTCTTTTGTCAGAAAAAGATCTTTACAGGTCTAACTAGAGTTCTTAAATTTCCATGATCTCAACAGTACTTAATCAAAAGCTCAAAAGACAGTATACAAATGACAATATGCATTTTAGAGAACTGGTTAGGTATGGTAGGCTGATATTTTGCCAATTTGTGCCGAGGGCTAAACATATTGTGTTTAATGCAGAATAGCAGCACCAAAACCATCCTTAAAGTCAGAAAAGCTAGGTTCAAGTCACAGCTCTGTCATTTATTATCTGTGTTGTCTTGGTCAAATCATTTAAGGATTCCATTTAAATAGTATATTACCAACCTCACTGACTCATATTCTCTTCATCTATAAAAAGGCAACAATAACAAATTATCCTCCCACTCTACAGAATCATGAGAATTAACATAAGAAAAGCATTTTTTATACAATAAAAAATAAGTATAAGGGGGTTTATACTTGTCTTTCACATTTAACATTTTAACCTGATGTGACCTATTGTTACAGTGGGAGCTCTCCATGAACTCACTATATCCATGTAGTCCCATATTGACTCTGGGCTTGGCAGGAGAAGTGCTTTAGCCAATGGGATATTAGCAAGCACAGGCATGACAAGCACTTGTACCTTGGAGCTTACACTCTTGAAAGCCAGATATCATGCTATAGAGAAGCTCGAGCTAGACTCCCCAATCAGGAGAAACCCAGGATACACTGGGAGGATACACTGGTGGGTGAGAGGCTCTCTTGGATATTCAGGACCCAAATGAGTTCCCAGTTGCATGCATGAAGGGCCTTAGATACACCACGTGGAGTGGAGGCACTTCCCAGCTGAGCCCAGTAAATCAGTAAAAATAATGACCTGCTGTTTTAAGCTATTAAGTTTGGGGATGAGTTATAATGTAGTAACAGATATTGAAATCCTGAGGCTTTTAAAAATAACATCATGGCCCCCAAATTGATTTCAATGGCAGGAATTCTAGACACTATATGAAGCTACTGGGGAAGAGGAATGGAGAGGCCTTCAAAAAATCCTGAAAATCAAATCAGACATTCACCTATTTCACTTACTTTTGAAGCCAAAATGACAGCTAGCTAGCATGTAAGTGACTATTTATTCCTATGAGAAAAGAGCCCTAAATGGAGCCATTTATATAAGTCACTATAAATTGGAATCTACATTGAACCAACAACAATAATATATAGTACATAGAAACTTTCTGATTTTTCTAAGACTCGCCAATTGAGAGTAGTCAACCCACTACCAGAGCAATTTTGAATTTTTCTTCTGTAACCTAGAGTGATTACTTCTTGGCAGGAGTCTATTGTTAATGAGTAGCATTTCTCAAAGGGAGCAAATCCCCCAGCAACTTCCAGTTTACCAGTGGGGATCTGCACCCTGGTGAATAAGCCACATTGCTGGAATGTCAACTGGGGTCTTAATCGCTTCTGAAGCTAAGTTCAGATAATCAAAGGTCAGACCCTTTTTGCTGTGATTCTTGCTTTGTGTTACTAGGGTCCTGTTTAGAGGCACTTTTGTCTAGCGATCGGCAAAAGCGTGGAAGCGAGGCAGCGAAGTCACGATGAGAGTACAGGCAGTCACAGGGCATTTTATTATCATTCTGTGAGAAATGTTCTTCACTCAGAAAGAGCTCTGGCATTTTTAAAAGAGATCTTGCTAACCCTTTCCTTAAAATCTGTGTCCTCAGAGTCGGCATTGTTGTTCAGCACAATAGGTTTCACTTTCCAAGCACCAAGGTTCAGAAGCTTTTCAATGTGAGGTAAAAGGTGTCTTCCTACTACAAGGAAGTAACATGTTTTCAATTTTTGGTATTTTTTTTTTAAACCAGGGAACACATTCGATGACGGAGTGAAATATGAATGAGTTTCCTTTTCCAAATTTGTGGTTAACATCCTTGTTATTGTCAAGGAACTCAAGACTCAGAGGACTACATTTTTGTTGAATCTAGGACAGCTTGCTAGACTAGTTCCTTTGGTACTGGCTTATATGTGACAGATCTGATCTCCCACAAAATTTCAAACGTATCACAAAACTGAATTCTCTATTTCTAAAGTGTTCCTTGGTTCGGGAAAAAAGAAAGCATGCCTCTGACTATCTAGTACTTTTAATTTCTTATGGAATCTTAGTGAATTCAGTGAATAGAAGAAAAAAGTGACAGAAAAATACTAGGGTTTAAAGGCTTTGGTGGTAACTGAAGGGTTGCAGAATGAGACACCCCCAAATATGTCACCTTGGCATTTGGTTATTTTGAGCTGTAAGCACTTGAAAGACAGCAAATGCAGGGAGAAGCTTTCTCTGAACTCCCCTTTATCTACCTAAAGACAAATCCCCTAAAAGAAACTCATTTGTCATCAAGCCCCTCCTCAGGAGTTTCATCAACCAGGGAAGATTAACTATTGTCACAGGAGAGGAGGCTAGACATCAATACCACACCCAGACAAACTTTGTCACAAACTGTCATATTTCCCATCTATTCTCCCATAGGGCCCACTCATCCTTCCTAAAACTCATTTACTCTCCCCTAAAATGCCTATGCCCCCTTCCCTTTCCCTTTTAAAATGGTATTTATTCTTGAATGCTAAGCCGCCTTGGGCAGCTACTTATCTTTTTCCTGGGTATCTCCCATGTATACATGAGGTATACATGTGGGTTAACCTCTGATTTTCTGTTGTTAATTTGTCTTTTTAATTACAGGGGTCTCAGATAATATCTCAGAAGGGGAGGAAAATTATTTCTTTCTCCCCTGCAAACTCATTCTACACAAAGTTACTGAATAAAAGTACGTCACTTATCTGAAATCTATGGGGACCTCCAAATGATAATGCTCAAATATAAGTGCTGTGTTGTACTAAGTACAACTTCCTCATTATAAATGGTGATATATCACTTTTCCCTTTTCTCATTCTCTCTCTCAGCAGCACTTAATTACATACAGATTGTTTTCCTTTATGAAATATATAATAAGTGTCAATATTATAACATACCTCAGGACTTCTTTTTTTGAATTAAAAATAGTGTTTTTTCATAACGTATGATACAATATATATGACTGGGATCTGTGGATATGCCACTCACTGGACTCCGATGTCCATGTTAGTAATCATCCTAAAAATCCTTCCTTTAGAGTGACAGAACCCCTAAATATTTCCTATATGCTTACTTGAAGAATTCATTAGAAGGACCTAGTTTTAATTTTATAGCAGCATACCTCTTCCAAAGCAAGTGAAAACAATTCTGGGAAGACTAAAATTTTCTATAGCAGAATGAGTATTGGATTGGGAATCTACAGATCCCCAAAAAGCAACAAACTACTTTTTTGTTCTCACTACATCTTGACCGAACCTCCACTCTCCAGTTTCCTCATCTAAAAAATGAGAATGTTGGTATCTATTCTATCTACTTCAGTGGGTTTCCTGTGAGGCTTAAGTTAGATGATGTTTACAGACATGATGTGCAAAAGTACAAAGTAACATACAAATGTGCAGGCTTACTATTAGAAGTGTTGTTTTTAGGAAGAGTCAATATAATTATTTTTGTTTTCTATCTTAAGCCATGTCCACTTGTCTACATGCTCATAAATGCCTGTCCATGAAGTGAACTTTATCCTTGGGGAGACCCTATGGAAAAACCTTCCCAGGAAAGTATAAACCAAAAAAGAAAGCATTCTAAACAGAATGAATTCCATATCTCATATAGAGTACCTGGAGGTATTGGAGGGACCCTCATTATCACACTAAATATCCTCATAGCTCACAGGACTAAAAGCAGCAGAGGAAAGGCAAGGCCTCTCTTTCCCCCAAGGAGAGAGGCTAAATTCCTGTGGCATCTGTAAGCCCACCCCTCTTCCACCTTCAAGATACTAAAAGTTGATCTCTAGATAAAACAAATAACTTTAACCCTCCATCGCCAGTCAGGAGGTATAGTGATTCCCCATATACCTGTGAATGCTGCTCTAATCTGGCTCGTAGCTTGTGTGAAAAGTCATAAATTATTTCCTTTAGGGGAAACCTGAAGGAATAATCTAAGGCCACTTCTACACTCAAATTTTAAGCAGCTGCTGACAAAGGCCCAGAAGAAGAGAATGGGGTAAAGAACACAGCTTTAAGTGGATGGATCATAGCCTGGAAAAGATGTGTATTTTTTGCAAGTAGATTTTTGTACATCTACAGTAATATCATCTTTAGTCTTCGTGTAAACCCTTTTGGGGATACTAAAGAGGAAGGGGGAAGAGGCAAAAGAGACAAAAAGAAAGAGCAAATGTCTAGTAATGAAAAACTGTATATACGCAAGGATTGCTAACACACCTCTGTGAACCGGCACAAACCATAAGGCTTCTGCGGAGAAAGGGAAGGGAAGGGAAAGACAGCACGGCCGGGGAATAGATTCTGCTCAGAGAAGATCAGATCAAATGCTCACCTTCACGAAGGGCAGACAGCACAGCGAGGTGGCTGAGTGTGAGGGGCCATGTGGAGTTTATCGGCTGGTGTGTGAAAGAGACAAGAGTGTGTTCAAAGGGTGGGGGCAGTTTGACAGAGAACAGCACTATGCTTGTAGGAAACCTATATGAAAACCTGGAAGTTATAGATACAGATGAGTCTGGTTTCCGGAAAGTATATTTCTTGTGACATGAGGGTGCGGGAAACATGCCCCCCCCACCCCACAAATTTACACATATAATCTCCAGTGAGAACATTAAGTCTCCGGACTTCGAGCAAATACGGGTGACAAAGAAGAGCAGCCGTGTTTGATGTTTAGGAAGAAAAAATTATAAATAGGGAAAAATTAAAGTGAGATTAATATTTACCCCCCTCCAATATAAAATAACATAAGAATAACACAGTGGTGCTTTTATTATTAGCCTGGGAAAATATCTACCTCTGGGTAATTTGGCTCCTGTACAAGAATAACAACAAAACAACAACAAAAATCCAGCATACTCTTTTACAAAATACATATGTATATTTTCTTCTGTTAAAAAGAAAAAATAAAACCTTCAAGACGGTGAGTCCAGTGTTTCATGCACAGCATTGTCAACTCATCTGGCAGAGATAAGAAAGCTGACAGCCCTCTGGAGGGCTTGAGTTCAGGCTGTGTGCAGAAGTCTGGAACGGCAGAGACCTGATCCTGCATGTAATGAGACCAAACAGAGCTGGGAAAGAAACTCTGCTGGCAAGCCCCCTCAGACAAAGAATCAAGCAGCCAGCTGCCTGCCTGTCATGCTTTACCTTCCTCTTCAGAGGCCTCCCTTTTCTGCAATAGTCAGGGCATGAGAAGGCTGCAGTATCTTACAGTTAGGTCAGCGGCCGTATAGGTCACAGTGTAAATATATTCATTCATTTATCCATTTATTCAACATTTATCAAAAGCTTGCCATGTGCCTGGTGCTATGCAGTGTTTGGGATGCAGGGATAAATAGAACACACTTTCCACTAGGGAACTTTCATAGCTTGGAAGGGGAAGTGGAGATGTATATGTATCAACAGCCATGTATACATGAGTTATGCATGTACTTTTCAAGCCAGCTAAAATCTCTTTCTGCAAACATTTCAATGCAAACATAAAACTGTTCAATTAAAAATATGTATCTTTACTAGTTTCTTTATCTTTAAAGCTTGAGGAAGACCTCAAGGGAAAGATTTGAACCATATGCATAAGATTGGTTAGGAACTAAAATCTTTTTAAATTAAAAAGGAATAAAAATTAGTTTGACTAACTAGGTGTTAATTGGAGTTTTGTCATATCTAAATCACATCTTAGTCACATATAAATCTTTCTCATGCAAACATAACTGGGGTACCTAGCTTTGCATTCTGGAGAAGGAGTATAATTGCATATCTACTCCTTTCTTTTTAAAAACAGGAAAAGGTTTAGTAGAACAAAGACATTGCTCTGGCAGCTTCCCAGTGGGAAACAGTCAACCTTAAGTGTGTTTAAGTAGGCTTGGGAGGGAGGATCAAGTGTTAAATCATATAATTTTATTAAGAGAGATACCTGAGGAACTGGGGAGTTCTAGCTATAATCATATACTTGAAAAGGCAAGGAACAAAGCACAAGTACTTTCCCTCCTCTTATTTAAAATATAACACATTTATAATTAACAATTAATCCCTCCTAAAGGCACTTAGTGGTTTCTTAAAAAAGAAAAATCTTCATTGTGGTTTGCTGCAGCAATCAAAAAGTTCATATTCAAATGGAAAGAAGTACTTATTCCACTAATGTAAATGGAATTTGAAAATTGAGTTCTTAATCAACATTGCCATTTTTAAGAGACCTGCTAAATTCTTGAGGGGAAAAAAAGGACAGTGTTAGTGGCACTAGCTCTCCAGGACCTTGATTGTGTCCATATTGGCCCCTCTTCAGCTCTCTGACTCCATACACGTTAGACACTAAGATACAAAACTGGACAATATTACAGAATGGTTGTTCTCTTATAAAATCTGAAAGCAGATATCTTCTCATGGGAAGAAAATGACTAGTCTCACAAGTTGGCTTAAGGTAGAAAAAACTATGAATTAGCAATTGGTTGCTTTTCTACTTTCATTTACTTATTTAATTTTTTGATGCTTCAGTTTCCTAATCAGTAAAATGAACATCAACATTTTTTACAGGGAAGCTTTAAAATGAATTTAAAATTTATGCATGACCTCTATAACACTGCAGATTTGCAAGGTTTAAGCACCTGGAAAAGTGCTTCTCAAACTTTGATGTATATGTGAATCACCAGTGAATACTGTTACAATGCAGAATATGATTTAGTAGGTCTGAGATGAGGCCCAGTATTCTGTATTTCTAGGTAATGCCAATGTTGTGCTGATCTATGCATCCCCCTTGGAGTAGCAGGGTTATAAAATACACATTGCCCAATAGTAATTTCCAAACATGACTACAACAAAAATTTCCCATGCCACATGATCTATGGGCATGTAAATGTGCTACTACTGCATCAGGAAGTAAAGTAAAGAAACTTTATTTCTCTATCTCCTTTAATCAGAGGGGGGTCCTATGACCACTTGGACAACTAGACTACAGTGAAGTAATGTGTGACATTTGTGGGTATAGCCCTTAACTGGCTTAGAAGCTTCAACTTCCAGGCTTTGGAAACCAGATGCCATGAAGGGGTATGACTACCTTAAGTCAAAATACACTGTGAGAAGCTCAAGCAATGTTGGGAGGCTTGAGAAGATGGGACTGCCATGTAGGAGGAGAAAGAGGGAGAGGGAGAGAAAAAGAGAGAGAGAAAAAAAGAATGAGGGAGATTGAGAGAGAAGGATCAAAGAGCATGGAGGCATCAGTCATGAAAGAGAAGGAACCATATTAAAAGTGGATCTTTCAGCTCCAGTTGATACTACATGTATGAGAAAACCCAGTGTTTGAGACTTTCATGAATTCCCAAGACACAACTCTCAGCAAAAATTAAATGGTGGTTTAAGAACCTAAATTGTGCAGTATATTGCTACTCAGGAATAAATATATCAAAATTTATAAGCAAGGCAAGTATTAAACAGGCTTAAAAATGAAGGCCAGGGCTTCCCTGGTGGCGCAGTGGTTGCGCGTCCGCCTGCCGATGCAGGGGAGCCGGGTTCGCGCCCCGGTCTGGGAGGATCCCACATGCCGCGGAGCGGCTGGGCCCGTGAGCCATGGCCGCTGGGCCTGCGCGTCCGGAGCCTGTGCTCCGCAACGGGAGAGGCCACGACAGAGGGAGGCCCGCATACCACAAAAAAAAAAAAAAAAAAAAAAAAATGAAGGCCAGCATTTTAAAGCTATTTATATTCAATAAATGTGCTAGTTAAACATTTACCAAAAAAAATCTTGGAATGAACTATCTTCTTTCCCACTCCTGGAAAAAAACAGATATTGCATCAACATTTAACTGAAAAAAATTATAGTTGCATTTATGCAAATTTTCAGTAGCATTCTCTAAAACAGTAATGATAATCAATGCTCTTATTTTTAAAAATACCATTTACATGCATAAATTAAGTGGTAAAATTTGATATTTTTCTACTTAATATACATTTTCTCTTCATTGCAACAAAGGGAAGTAAATATCATGGCTTTCTTCTCTTGATCATAATTTATTGGGGAAATTGTCATTTCAGTCATTCATTTAACAAACATTTAATGAATTCCTACTATGTACCAGACACTATATATAGCAGGCCCTAGAACTGTAGTAATGAAAGGAAGAGTTCTTGGTTTTATAAAACCATAACAGTTGAGAAATGTTATAATAGATGATAGAAAGATAGATAGATAGATAGATAGATAGATAGGGTCATGTATTATATTATTATGTCATATATTCTACCAAATGCTTTACATACACTATCTCCTTTTATCCTTAAAGCATCTTGTGAGGTAGATACTATAATTAACCACATTTTTCAGATAAGGTATAGAGGATTAGAGAATTTCAATGACTTGTCCATTATCTCACAGTTAATAAGAGGTGGGATATGAAGCCAAAAGTGGCTAATTCCAAGGAAAGCATTTAAGTAGAGAATCTACCTGAGAATGATACATTATAAGAAGCTTCCTAAATGAGAAGATACCTAAACTCAGTCTTGAGGGAGAAGTCAGAGAGGTGAAGTTTAGAGTGGGAGAGGAATCAGGTAAGAAGGACAACAGATACAACAGTTGAACTACATGGAAGAATGGCACACTGATGAGTAGAACAGAAGGGCTGAAATAACAGAAGATAATTCTGGAGTGGAAGGCTTTGTGCTGTGCATTGCAAGCTTTTAAGATGACAAAGTATATCTAAACAAAACGTTTTAAAAGATTACTAGTCTTGTTGATAATATATTAGAGGAGTTTAAGGCTAGAGGTGGGAGTCAAGTTTGAAGATTGCTGGAGTAATATAGGCAAAATATAATTCTGTTCTAAACTAAAAAATGGTAACAAGGAGGGAAAACATAGGTTCTAAAAATATTTTGATGATGGTAACAAGTGTCATGATAATCACAACACTAATAATAATAGTTAATATTTATTATTTCCTATAGTATGATTTGGTAGGCTAAAAAATTCCCCCTTACCTCACAAAAATATACATGTCCTAATCCCTGAAGCCTATGAATATTACCTTATATAGATGAAAAGAGGTATTTACAGATGCGATTAAGTGAAAGATTTTGACATGGTTAGATTCTCTTAGATTATCTGGGTGGGCCCTAAATACAATCATATGTATCCTCGTAAGAGTGAGGCAAAAGGAGATTTTACACACACACACACACACACACACACACACACACACACACAAACACAGAAGAAAAGATGAAGTGAAGATGCAGTCAGAGAACTGAAGTGATGCAGTCATAAGCCAAAAAATGCTGGCAGCTGCCAGAAGATGGAAGGGAAACTAAGGATGGAACATTTAATGCATGGATGGAAGAAGAGTTGGTGTGAAGGAACCAGAGATGGTGAAATGACAAAAAGAAACAGTACCAAGGAAGTCAAAGGGAACATTCAAGGAGAAGAAAGTAATAGAAGAACAAGGAAGAGAGAAATAGGAAGTTGGGTCATGCATATGGAAAGGCAAAACAGTATGGTGAGGAGAATTTGCGACAGGGGAACTGACTGGCAAGAATCACAATTGAGATGCATTATCATATATATTTCTTGAGGATATTTTCCAAAGACCCTTTTATTATTAATGACACAAGCACATGAATAGCAAAATAAATTTTATGTCATTCTAACATTACTTGAAATAATTTGACCTGGTAATACAACTACCATTTGTAATTTAGAGGAAAAAGGAAGTTCTAACTAGAGAAGTAATTTCTATAACTAAAAGAGACCCATGTTCAAATTTCTGTTTACCAGTCAGTATCATTATAAATTTGGGAAAGGTATTTGTGTTCTCTGAAACTCACTGTCCGCATTTATATGATGCAAAAAGTATATATATATATATATATATATATATATATATATATAATTTCTGTTTACCAGTCAGTATCATTATAAATTTGGGAAAGGTATTTGTGTTCTCTGAAACTCACTGTCCGCATTTATATGATGCAAAAAGTATATATATATATATATATATATATATATATATATATATATATATATATAGAGAGAGAGAGAGAGAGAGAGAGAGAGAGAGAGAGACAGGCAGACAGAGACAGAGACAGAGAGACAGGGAGAGACAGAGATGGAGAGACAGAGAAACACAGAGAGAGAGAGAGAGACAGACAGATTTACTACTGGTTTTCTATGAAAAAAGATTTAAAATATATATTAGAGGAAAAAAAGGCAAACATAAATTGTAGTGTTTAGGGATGCTCACTTGTGCTGTAAAACTGTAAAGGAAGCAAAGTGATTATCATAAACGTCAAGTGACTGGTTACCTATGGGGTGAAGAGGACAGCTGTGTTTGGGGTGGGGCAACTGAAAGGGGCTTCCAGGGTGTCTGGCAAAATTTTATTTCTTGACCTGGGTGATAATAACAAGGGTATTTATCCTATAAAAATGTATTAAGCTGTGCATATGTTTTGCATAGATTTTTCTATACTTGTTTTAGATTTTATAATAAAAAGCAAAAGAGACCAAAGGAGAAGCTAACTCAAATCACAGAATAATTGCCTTGGAAACCATAAATTCACTAAGGGTTTTAAGTATTAAAGTTCAAAAGCAACATTTATTGTATAACATTTCCCTTCGCCTCTGTGGAACAACTGACTTATTATTTATTGGAATAAAAGAATGATACTACAACAGCTAAATAACTTTTTGCATAATAGTTGTCACTGATTAAGTTCAAAAGACCATTTGGAGGTATGAGAAAGCAGCTCATCATTGGTAGGTTAGAAGTAGTAAATCAGCTAAGGAACGGTCCCTTGATCAGTCCAAGCTACAACACCCCTTGGCTGGTGAATTCTTGGCACGTAAGCCAACAGGAAGCCAGATCTGCTGTCCAATTTCTGCAGATGCACTCTTAGTCAAATAAAGAGATGCCAACCATATTCATGGGATCACTGAAAAACAGTCTATAAAGGCTACAGCGTGATATTTGAGAAAAGACATTACCTATACTAAAATGACTATCTATACCAGCATTTGCCAACAGTTTAAGGTTAAGAAAAATAACTTACTGAACCACTAAGGATTCTTAAATTAATACTGAATAGCTGGAGCAGGGGGTTGGTATCAAGGAAAGAATGAGCTTAACGTTCCAATATTAAATGACAAAACTGAATTTCCATATATATGTTGGCTATTTCTACTTGAATGTGTCATGGGCAGCTAAAATATATAGGTTCAAAAGGAATCTCATATTCCTGCTCAAAAACAGTAACTCTTTCTAACTTCCCTATCTCTATTCATGGCACAATCTCCATGTGAATTTTCAGAAACAAAGTCATCTTTCTTCCTCCTCACCCTTTGTCTCCAATCAGTGGCCAAATACATTTGATTCTGGAGCCTGTGAAATACCTCTTGCATCTTTTCACTTAAGTGAAGAAAACACCACTTGAATCTTTTTCACTTCCCTTTACTCTTGCTTTCAACCTCCTAATTCAAGCTCATATACTTCTTGTGTGGACTAACTCTTCTCAACACTATTTTATTTCCTTTATGTATAAAATAGCATTATATTTTTCTCATGTGTACTAAGGATAGCATCTCTCTCCTTCACAAACAAAACTAAAACAAAGGAAAAACATCTTCATGTGTGCATTATCCACAGCATAATGTTAAAACTCCTTAAGCTAGTAATTCAAGCCTCCTTCATGCTTCCCTACCTACATGTCTGTTTTTGTCTGTCTGACCTCCTTTCCATACCCTTCAATCAGGCACTTGTGCTTCCTCCTGGGTATATTCCATATTATATCATCTTGGCCCTTGTTCTAGTTGCTTCCTCTAACTCAGTGCTTCTCAAACTTGAGCATGCATCAGAATCACTTAAAATATGGATTGCTAGGTGCCAGCCTCAGAGTTTCTGATTCAGTAGGTCTGGGGTGGGGTCTAAAAATTTACTTTTCTAACACTTTTCCAGGGGGTGTGGATGCTGCTGGTTTGTGGATCACACTTCGAGAATCACTGAACTAAATATGTTTCCCTCTATCTTTATTTCTGCAGTAAACCTATCACTTAAGGCTTCATTTATTATCATTTCCTCCTATCTCTGGACAAATGTCCCCAATCCAAAGACATCAGGACACTTGTCTTTTCTTTGAGTGTCCATAGTGTCAAATTTCTATCTTTCTTATAACACTTAAGATAGCCCATTTTTCATATAGTCCTGTGTTAGAGTTCAATTTTCCCTGTAGACTGCACACTTTTTGAGGCAGTATCCATGTTTACAATTTCTAAATCACAGTTCCACAGTGCAAAGAATAATGTCTTATATATGAGACAGAAAATAAATGTTTTCTGATTAGTAAATAAATACATCTGAAAGAGGACATAATGATGCTACCATAAATATCTACTGGCAGATAAACTGGCAAAGGTGATATAAAGTCGCCTATTGGTGCAAAGCTTGGTTTTCACTTTGCATGTGTCTATACCTTGCCAATGATATGGGACTCCTGCTGTATTTCCATCCACTGGAACAAATCACAATATTTTGGGGCAAAATATTTAAGCACTTCAATTAAAATATTTTATCATCTGATGACAAAAAAAAGAAGGCAGCATTTTCTTTTCAAATATCACATATTTCATTCTGTTTTCTCCTCTTCTTCAGAGGCAGGGTAAATTTCTGAGCAAAGTGATCTTGAATAAGAAGTCTCATGGTCTCAGGGGAAATGCAGAACAAGGTAGCAGGTGATGGGCATGCTGAAGTGTGTTATAACTGGTTGTCTCTGCCAAAGAACACTTGAACAGATAGCTGATCCATCTGCCATCAGTGGAATTGACTTAATCCTTTCTTTATTTCTTCTTCTTTTTGTTTTTTAAGTCACACTCAACCACTATGCAAGGCATTCTGTCTTCATGTTTTTCTTCTTGCTGTCTTTAGGGAAGTGGCATGTTATCCTAGAAGACTGGTCTCGGGATGAGGAGTCCCATGTTCAAGTTTTGCTGCTGCCCCTGTATAGCTGATGAAATATTTTAACTCATTAGGCTTTGCAGTCCTTATCCATCAAATGACAGGGAAGGATATGTTCCACTTATTTCTGGAACTTCATAAATCTATTCCTTTTCTCGTGAGAGAAGTAGTATATCATAGAGAAGTACCTCTATGATACTATAAGGTAGCATATCATTGTCCTGAAAGGTTTACTGAAGCCTTTGAAAACTAGTTTTTATTTGAGTGGGGAATAGCATGTTCATTATTTACATTATGAATTAATATATTTAGTTCATCAACTGCCATTTCTGTTTTTCAGTCAGCTCTGTCTACCAGCATGACATAACTACTCAATGCAGTTAAGTGGGACTCACAACTTCCAGTCAATTGGTTCACCAATTACACACCTACAGAAATTACACCTCTTTTATTCTAAACAGCATTACTTTTTGTTGTCAGTATTCCACTAAGACGTCATAGGAACATGGGGGAAAAGTGATTGAACACCACTTCGAACTTAGAACAAAGCTTAATAGCATATTTCAAATGTAATGCTAAAGTAATAAAGAGAAAATTGATATGAAATGATGAAACTACAAGATGGAAAAAAGCCACATCATGAACATACATGTAGGGATGATAAAAGATCAATACTATTCTATTAGTTTCAACATCTAATTGAAACTTCCATACATTCCCTCGCTCTGTTGCATTCATTTCCTAATCTTTTACAGCATTCTGTAGGTAGGATAGAGTTAATACTATACTAGTGCTTCAAATATTTCTAGATGAGGAAACTGAAGTTCAGAAATGCTGAAGAACTTGTTTAAGGTCATTTATAAGGTGACAGAACAGGGGCTGGAAATCGTTTTTTCCCTTATAAACCAACACCTACTTCCTTAAAGTGTTGGAATGCTTGTGAGCTAAGGAGATATATAATCATGGCTACATATTCCATGAGAAGAGATGTTTATTAAGTAACTTTGTGTCTCCCACAATTTTTATTATAGCACCTTTCACAATATATTTAGGGAAAATTTGTTGAATAAACATTACTTCAGGATTTCATTTACTTAATTGTCACATCATTGTTGATGGCCTCCTATCAAGCTGTGAAACTTGGATATTATTAATTATTGAAATTCACCTCAGTTTAAAATGTTTGGTCAAGATGGAGGAACAGTGACAAGATTTATCCTCCCACTTGAAACAACTAATAAATTGAACAAAATATATCAAGCAGTAGTACTCAGGATATTGAATATCAGACAATGAAGGAAAATGATCCCTAAGAGATGAGTAACAAATGAAGTGAGCCTTAAGATTGTTGCAGCCTACTGTTTGGAGTAAGTTTCCAGGCCATGGTGCAGGGAGAGAAAAGCCAGGTAGAGATAAGCTGTCTCCAAGGGTTGAGAAGATGAAGCTGGGAGCCATGGGATGACAAGGCAGCAAGAGTTCCCAGGGCAGTGTAGACAGAGAGAAGACAGATGCATACAGATAATCCTGAGAACTGCAGAGTGCTCCTCTTTGAAAATTCATTGGCATACTGATCAGCACATGGATGTGAAGAAACTACAGAAAGTCAGGTAAAGAACCATCCAAAACAACTATAAGGAATAGTGACTGAATTTCACATTAACCCTGAATAGTTCCTGTTACCAATAGCAAGAGCAGAAAACTTGACAATTCAGGAAGGATTAAAGAACTAAGAAGGATCATGCCTTAGTAATGCGGGAAAAATTAATCCTAGATTAAAAGTAGTTCTCGTCAGGTCTAACAAAGCTGAAAGCAAGACCTGAAAAGATCAAACTGTTTCCAAGTAATTTAGCTCCAGAATATATGGATGGGAATAAAAATAATTTAGTTCTTAACAAGTTAAAATTCCTATTTTGTTATTCAATCAAAGATCACACATACACAAAGGAAGCAGACAAATAAAATTTATACTGAGGAAAAAATAAATCAATCAAAACTAACCCAGAAATAATTCAAATGATTTTATTTATAGATATTGATATTTAAACAGTTATTCTGACTGTATTCCATACGTTTAAGAAGCAAGAGACATAGAAGATATTAAAAAAAAACACAAATTGACTTTTAGAGAGAAAGATCTGGGATAAAAATCTATTGGATGAAATTAAAAGCAGATTAATATTGAAGAAGAAAAAAATAATGAACTTGAAGACATAGAAATAGAAACTATCAAAAATGAAGACTGAAAAAAAATTAACAGAGCACAGTGAATCGATGGACAAATTGAAGTAGCCAAATCATGTTCAGTTTGAGTCCCTGAAGGAAGTGAAAGAAAAAGGGATAGCTGAAACATTTTAAAGAAATAATGGCCAAAATTCTCCAAATTTGAAGAAAACTTTAAACCCACAAATCTAAAACCTGCAATGAACCCCAAGACCAAGAAACACAAACTAAACTATTCCAAGTTCACAATCATACTAAAGTGCTTAAAAAATATTAAGGAGAAAATAATATCAGCCAGAAAAAAGATACATTGCACATACATATACATGCACATATACATACACATAGATAGATAAATAGAGACAAGGATAACAATGTAAGTGAGAAGACAGAGGGCAACATCTTTAAAGTGATGAAAGAAAAAAAAATCTGTTGATGTAGAATTCTTTACTCAGAAAAAAAACTCAATAACAAAGGTGAAGCAAAGATTTTCTTAAAAAATACAAAAGCTGAAAGAATTTAAAACCAATAGATCTGCCCTACAAGAAATGTTAAAGGATGTCTTTCAAGCATATAGAAAATGACAACAGATGAAAATATGGATTTATACAAAGGAATTAATAACACTGGGAATATAACTACATTAAGTAGTACACATGCTTTTTTTGCTTATTATTAATAACTTTAAAAAGGTAATATTTAAAGCAAAATATAATAACTGTATTGTGGAGCTTACACAGAAGTAAAATAACAATAGCACAAACAGCAGGTTGGGGAAAGGAAGTATATTATTCTAAGGTTCTCATACTGAATGTGAAGTAGTAACAATATCACTTGAAGGTAAATTATTATAAATTGATGATATATGCTAAAAACCTTAGAGATACCACTAAAATAAAACAACAAAGAGTTATACTTAATGAGCTAACAAAGAAGACAAGTAGAGTCATAAAAAATATTCAGTTAATCAAAAAAAAGAGAAAAACAAAGACCATATGGGGCAAATAGAAGACAAATAGCAAGATGATATTTCTAAATTCAGTCACACCAATGATCACATTAAATGGTCTAAACACCCTGATAAAAAGGCAGAGATTGTCAGGTAGTAAAAGGATGGAAAAAGTTGTAACTTGCTAACAATAAGGATACAATGACTACATTAATATGAGACAGAGTAGATTTTAGAGCAAAGAATATTATTATGGATAAATAGTATCATTTTATAACTATAAACAGGTCAATTCTTCAAGAAGATATAACAATCAGAAATATTTATGTAATAAATTACAGAGCTTCAAAATATTTAAAGCAAAAACCAATAAAAATATAAGAACTGAAAAACAAATCTACAAGTATACCTGGGGATTTCAAAATATATCTCTTAATAATTGATAGAACAAGTAAAAAGAAAATCAATAAGAATACAGAAGACAAACATTATCAATCAACTTGACCTAATACCTAGGAAGAGCCTCCTTATTAGTGCATATATCCTTACCATCTGGACAAGTCGATCAGTCCAGTAGTGGGTACTGTATCTTGTTCAAACTGACATAATCAGAGTTTTCAAGTATTTTGAAATTTTTACTGAGAAAAAACACAATCTCTCTCATGACTGACTGTTCACAAATATAAAACTCAGGAGCAGTCAGCACTCATCTTTTTGCCACAGACCAGAGTATTGGGGAAATGGGGGCATTATGAAAAGAGATAAATAAGGAGAGATAAGGGACTGAAGAGATGTTCTTTAATACTCTAGGTGCTGATTCTCCTTCTGATACATACCTGCATCTCTCTTCTTTTTGTGTTTTAGTTTTTCAACTCTCAATTGACTATGTGAAATATCCCAGAACCCCCTTCTGCTTCAAGATTCCAGAGCAACACGGAAAGACATACACAATGCAAACATAAAATCCAAATTTATTGGCCTGGTTTGCAAGATCCTGTCGTGCTTACCTATCATTGTTCTTTCCCACTCACTCTTCCTCCTTATGAAAATTGCAGACCCAGCAGATAATATTACTCTCATAAGTCACCCTACTTGGAATACACATCTCAGTTTTTTCTACTTCCTGTTTCTGGATAATTTTAAATTCTATCTCTTCAAAAAAGACTTCCCAGATCAAACCAACTCTCAGGGATAATTTTCTTTTCTTAAGTTCAATAAGCCATATTGTCTTTACCACAATTTTGACAGTCAATTTTCCCTTTTTTGTTATATACCATCTTATATGTATGCCTTGTCCCCTAATTTAGGCTATTAACTCTATAAGGTGATTGAGCTTTGTCTCAAATATCTTGGGACACCGCCCCCCTCCTCAAGCTCAGAAAAGTCCTGCAAATAATAGGCATTACATAATTTTTTTTTTTTTTTTTTTTTTTTTTTTTGGGTATGCGGGCCTCCCTCTGTTGTGGCCTCTCCCGTGGCGGAGC
>NC_041215.1:114152289-114191850 GCF_002837175.3 Physeter macrocephalus
GGAGCACAGGCTCTGGACGCGCAGGCTCAGCGGCCATGGCTCACGGGCCCAGCCGCTCCGCGGCATGTGGGATCCTCCCAGACCTGGGCGCGAACCCGGTTCCCCTGCATCGGCAGGCGGACGCGCAATCACTGCGTCACCAGGGAAGCCCCCATAATTATTCTTTAATGATGATAATCATCAGTGATTGGTGGGTTGGTTTAGGGACCTGAGAATCAGCTTATAATTCCACGTTTTATGACAGAATTTATTCTGATTTCAAACTGGTTTATAAATCATCAATTGCAACTCAATTCATTCTTACATGGGTATTTTTCTGCACCAATATGTAAGTATATTCACACATAAGAGGCTTGTCTTTATGGTTTTATCCATAACAAGATATAATAACTAGGCACATTAATTATTAAAAGTTTATAGCTATTAGCAAAAATTAGTTCATTTTTATTGAAACTTTGTATCTGCTGTATCTGCTGTATATTCAAAGAAAAGGAATACCTTGCTTTTTTTTCCACCTTAATTAATGCTGCTTGATGCCTTTTCATTCCCAGATGCAAAAAAGAGACAGTTAATGAATGCTATTAATAAATGAGAAAATATTAAATATTAATTTTACCACTTTTTGTCCTCAGTAGCATAGAGGACTTTCCCTAAGTCATTCCTTTTAGTGACTTCATTGTAAATTGACTCTTTAACACACTTAAAATGTAAAAAGCCATTGTAAATATCCTTAGTTCTAGAGCAAACTCAGCCCAGAGGTAATCTCAAACAGAAGGGAAATGGCAGTCGCAAAGTGACTAAGATAGACAGTTTTCCATTAAAAATATGGAAATGAGTCTAACCATCCCAGAGTTACCTCACTTCTAAGATGTAAGAGGTGATGTGTGTAGGTTAGAAGCTCCAGCTTGGATTTTTAACAGATTTGGGGTCAAATCCCATCTCTGTCATTTACTATAACCCTGTGTGACCCTGTGCAAGTCACACAATATCTCTGAAACTCAGTTTTCCTCCTATGAAAAGTGAGGATGATGTTAGTGCCCAAATCACAGATGAAGGTTAATTAAATTAAAATAAGTAACTTGCCCACTACATGGTAATTGCTCAATAATCTTTAGATTGATATGTCTGCAAGAAAAAGTTAACAGTTTTATTTTATTGATTGATGAGCAGATTTAGTTCAGTCTTTATATGGAATATAACAGCTTCATCAAAGAATGTATTTCCAAAAGAATCAAATTATTTGTATCTAAAATATATGTAAAGAAATTATTTTTATCTACCTTAAAAAGGTACAGTTTATGTTATTCAACGTTGAGATGGCTTATATATTGTGTTAACATAACTGAAAATAAAATTTCTAAAAAAAAATGAATTTAATCACTGTATCATTGCTTTACTTCCATGGTACCAAACTGTTTTGGCTAATTTTTTTTTAAACTGAATTGACTAAATACTTTGGCATTATGTAAACATACACTCAAAATATCTTCTTCAGCATAGGAACTTTACATTAAATTATTTTAATAATTTAAATAATTACATTACATTATTTTCTATTTCATTATAAAGGTCAGAATTCCTGGGAAATCAGGCGCCCCTCCGCCTTTCTTTTTTCGAGAATGAGTGTCATTGAAATGTTTCCATTAGTCTAGAGCTTGAATATCACCTATCGGTAAAGTACTTCATACGTTGAATATGATAAAAGGAGGCTGTGCCTTTAAATAGTAGAAAAGCATGGCAAGAAGAGAATATTATGCTATTACAGTAAATTACACTGACAGTAGAAGGCAGTGGGGGTTATAGAAAGGAAAAGGAGTTACACAATAACCACTGGCCAGAGTAATTAGCTGGGGTAATGAAGAGAGAGGAGAAGTGTGTTGGACATTGAAACCCTGTCCTGTCAGCATTATTGTTCTCCAAGGCTTTGGAAGAACAATGCTTTGCTGAGCCTTCAGTAATCGCTATACATGACTACTCATGAAGAGAGTAATTAAGAAATGTCAGTGCTTCTCTGGAAAAAAATTTGTTCTCATACCACACAGAGTGATTTCCTGGAAGAAGGACAGTTTTTCCTTGTTGTTGTTCTAAAATATTAACAGAGCAGAATTTGTACTCCATGCAGTTCAAAACAGTGAGCTATGAATAACTAAACAAACCCAACAATGTAATTGTTCCCTCCCCCTGCACGCCCACCTCCCACACTCAGAGTTATCACTGGCCATACCTGAGATAGATAGGAACTATTCTGAGCGCTGTATCCAGTCTCCCACATTCCCCAAGCCCCTAAGTTACTCCATGTCACATCACCCTATTTTATTTTTGTCATGACACTTATCACTATTGGAAATTCTCTTTATTTATATATTCATGTATGTATCATTTCATTAGATTTTAAGCTCCATAAGGGTAGAGTCATTGCCAACTATTGAAAGGGTACCTGGCAGTAATAAATTATGAATAAATATTTCTTAAATTAAAATAATTGAAGAATAACATTGTGTTTAGGGGAAGTATAACACAAAACCTCACATGTGCTTTAAGAGGTCAAATTCTCAGTTAAAAGCAATCATTTTTATGGAAAAAATAAAAACAGGCTAAGCAACACAATGAAGTACTACAAAAAGTTACAAACTTTTTTTTGTTTTTTGCTTTTTTTTAGCCAACTGAATTTAAGGTTAAAAAAAGAACTTACTTGAAAGTTACTGCTAAAAAGAAGTAAATTTATGTAAATGATTCAAAATTTCTATCAAAAAGAAGTCTGTCTTTATCTTGCAAATGATGAAATGTCAGAAATTTTCCTTACAGAAGTAGATTATTAGGGAAATGAAACCACAGATACTGCGGAGTGAAAAGGTGAGAGCACTAAACCTGTACTAATGAGGCTAATCAAATCAAACATTCTTCTATTCCATTCCATCTTATTCACTCTGCTCTTTGAATTAAGCAGTCCTGTCTATATGGCTAATTGTAGCTTTGATTCTCCAATTTGCGTTTTAATCAGATTGCTTTAGAGGTAAATATTTATCTCCCCAAAGTAGTAGACTTCTTTATAGTTGGAAAGAAACAAAAACTAATGTTTGGCATTTTCCAGGTAGAACATATTTTGGTTCAGGAAGGAAATAAGTTGAGCCCCAGGAATGAACAAGATATTTCATCAATTTGAGCGAGCTTTAGCTGAAACCAGAATTGATAATGATTTCTGAATACATTCTTTCCATCAAAGCTGCCTGCTTATTGTTTCATTAATTCTATAATAAGAATAAGTGGATAATAAAAATATTTTCTAACTGCAACATCTCATTATGTCTACCATAAAAGAGTTTAATATGGTGGTAATGAGCTGAATTTGGGGAGCCAGAGTGTCTGGGTTTGAATCCTAGCTCTGTTACTTAATAGGTACATGACTCTGGGCAGTTGATTTAAACTCTTTGTGACTCAGCTTCTTCAACTGCAAATTTGGGATAATAATAATACAACCTCAAAGCACTGCTGAGAGGATTATATTAATTAAACATGTAGAGCACCTTGAACAATACTCAATGTTGGCTATTACTGATGTTATTTTACAAAATCCTCGTTACTTGTAAAATTGAAGAGAAACATGAATACGCAAAATTATTGATTTATATTTCAACACATGTATTCACAATCTCAGGAGCCGTGCTAGTCACTGAAGGTACACTGGAAAACAAAAGCAGCCCAGGACTCATGGAACATACTGGCTAGGCAATAACAATTTAAAAATATATACACAAATACAGTATGACAAATGGCATATGAAAGAAAACTATACAGTACTAATTTATTCATCCATTCATTACTTTGTTCAGCAAATATATTTTATTCTTTTATTTGTTTTTAGCAAATATATTTTAAATACCAGCTATATGTCACATCCAGGATACACAAATAGTGATTAAGATATATAAGGTTTTGACTTTCAAAGAATTGTGACTGGTAAAACCACGTAATAAGTGCCATCGAGAACATAGAGGTTATCTGGCATACTTTCTTCCCACACCTTAAAGAAATTAAATTTGGTCTGGTCTTTCATGTCATTTGTTTTAAAATCCTGGAAAACCATTATCGTTTCTTTTATGTACAAATCTTTTCTTTAGTTACACAACTCTGGAGAGCTTATAAACTAACAGTTTTTAAATCCTTAAATACTGTCAGAATCTCAATGACACTTACTAAAATGCCCTCCATAGAATATTAAATAAATAAATAAATAAATAACAACTCTAGCCAATCGCGTCAGCAATGTGATACCTTCCGTGTCATGTCAGAAATAGGGCATTTATCCTTGATTCCTCCTTTTCCATTATTGTTCACATCAAATTTGTCAATTTTAACTCAACTACCTGTTTCCATATTCTGAATCCCTTTACTCCAATCCAGCCCCCCTTGCCACCAGTTCAGTCTAAGCTACTCTCATCTCTTTTATGGAGTTCTTACTCCTTTTAATCCATTCTCCATAGAGTTACTAGAGCAGCCACTTTTTTAAAAAGTGAGTTTAATTAGCTTAAGTCTGTACTTGAAACCATTCCAACAAGGTTTAAGTTTAGTCCTTCACTTCCTTGATAGCCTATCTCCTCCCTAGATCATGAGTTCCATGAAGACAGGGGTGGTTGTTTCTTGTTGAAACCCAGTACCTATTAAGGCATTTCACCTCTAGTAGAAACTCAAAATAAACGAATGCTTAATGAATGAATGATTGAGTTAAAAGTAAACTGGTAATTAGTTTATCTAATTGACCTGTTGTAAATCACGGGCAGCCTAGAGAAAGACCTTCAGGAGGTATGAAGGGATGAAGAGGTGGGCCCAGGTTGGAGGATGTACACCAACGCAAGGAACTGAATAAGTCTTGGTGACTATGGTTTGTGACATGACAGTGTATAGGACTGAAAGGAGACAGAAAAGTGTGCTGAAGGCAGTCTGCACTTTCTCTTACCCCCACCCCCTTCCCATTTTACCCCTAACTGACACTCAGCTCTGCAAAACACAGGGCAAGAAAGAAACATTTGTTATATTAGTTGTTTGTCCTTTAGAAAGCAATTATATAATCCCATATAAGAACATATATTTGCCACAGTTGTGTACAGATTTAAGAATTAAAAACTGTACAGTATTTCAGGAATTGTTCATTTAATGTGTGCTATTGGAAAGATGAGGCTCCACATTGTTAAATCCATATTCACTACAGGCTCTGCTGGTATTCTAAGGCGATGCTGTCTATTTTAGGATCTCCTGTGGAATTTGTGAAGTCTCTTAAGTCATCAGGTAATAATGTTTATACTTCTAGGACATAAAGTATTCACATGAAAGGGAAAATTTATCAGAGACTGATTCTGCAGAAGTGATCTTAACGGTTTCGTGGTAATTTGTGCTGGAGAATTTTTTCTTTCAAATCTTTTAAAATAAAACCAAAGTTTAGAACTAGACCAAGTCTTGAAGAGGATTAAATTTGATTCTTTTATTTTATAGATGAAGAAAGGAGGTCTGGAGAGACAAATTGGAAGAATCAGGGCAGAATCAGGATGGGAGTCAATATTTCCTGCCTGAAATTGAGGATTGTTCAATTGTAATAGGATGCCAAAAGGACATCACCACAGTTCATTTCAATAAAATCAACATTCCTTGAAACTGCTCGGGAGAGCTTAATGCATTTAAAAAATATGTAGGTTATCAATTTATTATGTTTTAGAACTCCACTCTAATTATAAAAATATATATCATTAAATATTTATTAAACACCTACTATGCTTAAGAAATTGTGCAAGGTTTAGCAATTATATCACATTATAAATAATAAATTATAAGGGTCCTAGGAATGGTGATTATACTGTAAATTAAAAATAAAGTCTTTAGAAAGTAAAATAGGCTTTCAAATTGTTTTGAGTTTTTAAAATAAATCATAAATGAGATCAATGAATACATTTTAAATGTTAATTGGTTGTAGAAACATATTTTTTGTTTTGTTTTCATTCCCCTGCATCATTTCTAACTCTTTTAGTAATGCCTCATTTGGATCATGTACACAGTAGGAACTTGATAAATATTTAATGATAATGATAATATTAAAGCCTGAGGATTCAGCCCTTGAGGCAGGGCGAATTGCAGAGTATTTGTACTAATACATTGTTATTGTTGTGTTGGTACTGAGGATCCTCCAATATGTATTCCATCAAGAGCATGAAGAAGACTGTCATTCAGAGGCTAATTCAGGGCATAATACGTCACAGCAAAGATGTGTAAATTCGTCTTAAGGAAAAAAAAAAAGAGTTGTTTGTAAGTGAATAAGATATACAATAATAGTTAAAGAGAGTGTCATTCAGAGGGTTGGACTGGCTTGGGAGCCTAGAAAAAGTAGAGTTCCAATGCAAACATTGACAATATCCACGTAAGCACCTTTGAGGGAAGATGTCTTAGCTAATAAATTCAGTTATTTTGACTCTATTGATAATGCTCAGGCTTCAGATTTATACAGAACAAAATTCAAACCCTGGCTCTGCCACTTCCACTAAAACCTTGTACAATACTGCATTCATGAGTTTCATCCTCTTACCTATAAAATTGAGCTAATAATTGCTATAGTAATAAAGCTTGTTGTGAGGATTAAATGAGATAATACAGTAATAGTCTAACTACTAGTAAGGATTTATTATGTTCCTGGCACTATTCTAAGCACTTTACATGTGTACTGTCATTTAATCACTATAAAAACCCTATGAGATGGATTCTACTAAAGTAGGTTAAAAAAAAAATGGTGTTCAGCAACTTTACAGCCTGTTCCTCTAAGAAGTAGCAAAACACACACACACACACACACACACACACACACACACACACACACACACACACACGCAAAACCAGATTATTGGACATCAGAGCCCATGCTCTTAATGTGTGTTCATACTGCTACCTGTATCCTGACTCACAGTAACTGACACATGGATCATATTCAATAACTAGTAACTAATAATAATCATGATGTTAGAAATAAAAAAAGGAAAACAAGCTGTTCTAATAAAATACACTACTTATTCTACACATCCAACTGGTTTCTTTGGTTCTGATACCTGTTCAATAAAGATGATTTAATGACTAAGATCTGAGTTTCCAAATAATCTATCTCCATCAAGAGAATTACTAATCATTCAGACACTAGCTCTCCAAGCTACCTGATGCGAGGTTTTGTAAATTAATAATTGGCACTCAAGCTTTATATATCATTAATGCCTTTGGTTAATTTAAGTCAGCCCAGTGAGGTGGAGTCACAGGCTAGATTCTGAGTAATCACTGCCAAACCACAAGGTCATTTGAGAGTTTATCAACCAGCTCTCCCTAGTGTTCGCTTTGAATACTTTTCTTCAAATTTCTACAGTAATCTAAATTCCTCCCTCAATTATTCATAACATATTTTTCATATCTTTATACTCCCAACATCTTTAAAGCAAATGTTTATTTTCTCTTTTAGATAGAAAGCTAATTGAGGGCAAATGAATGCCCAATTTAATATATTGAATGGACACAATAATAAAATATATTATTTCCACCACCCCATTCCTTTGCTTAAACTTGAAATGTTACAATTAACATTCGGCCTGGCTAAATTTACTACTCATGTATCAGGAGAAAAATCTTATTAAAAATTTCTTAAGAAATAATTTTCCCATGGCATAAAATAAAAAAAAAAGTCATTTGTAATTCTGAGCAACTAAAACAAAATGAAATATCAAGTTAAAAACATAACTTTGTAAGGCAGTTTATGATTATATTATCTTATTCAATATAAGCTATATAATCATGGAAAGTCAATATTCTATGGGTGATAGTCCTATGAGATATGCATTTTATATACCTCTCAACATTACAGTTAAATCTTAAGATATAATCACATTTTGGAGAAGCCCTGCTGTTCAAAAGCTTAAGATTGTTAACTGGCTTAAGAAATCGGAAGTGTTTCAAGCTTTATAAAATGTTCCCTTAATCTGATGGTTTTTAAAATGTAGTCTCCAATGGCATTAGTATTTTCTGGGAATTTGCTAAAAATGTAAATTCTCAGGCCTCACTCTGACCTGTGATGTGTTGGTAAACCAGCTTTCTGAAAATAAAGGCCTATTTTAGAGCATTCGCTGATTTCCATAATGTAAACATTCTCAACGTGGTCCATTTCAAGCTACCAACCCTACTTCTTCCAACATGGTGTGGGGAAGGGATGCATAATCAGAGTTTGAAAGCTCATGAAGAGCTGGCTGCCACAAACAAGTGCCCCAGACATACTGAATCAGAAACTCTGGAGATGAGACCAAACCCAACACAAGCCCTCTAGATGAATCCAACGTATGCTAAAGTTTGAGAACCACTACCTTAATCCATATTCACTATTTTTTTCAACATTCACCCCCCAGATAATCATGTTTACTCATAAAGCTTTATTTTCCATCTCTATACTAAAGACCCATAACTTTTAATCTCTAGCCCAGAAGGATATACCCTCCTTTACTTTCATGTCCCATTGACACCTCAAACATCACATGTCAAATGTGGAACCCCCTGTGATCCCCCATAAACCTGTTGCTACTCTATTGTCCCTGTATTGGTAAATGGCATCATCATTCATCTAGCTGCTTATGCCAGAACCTGGAACTCATCCTTTACATGCCCCTCTCTTTACCCCTAAAAGTTTTTCAGTCTCCAAGAACTCAAGTGTATAGAAGCTTCTTAATGTGTGACTTGGACAAGTTCATTACCTCTTTTATTAAAGTTCAATTTTATCATCTCAGTTCTGTTTCTAAATACTGCCTAAACCTATCCACTTCTCTCCACCTCCATACCCACCTTCATCCAAGCCACCATAACTTTCTGCCAGAAGCACTGAAAGCTTTTCTAACTTGTCTTTCAACAAAAAAGCAATTTCTATGAAATGGCTCATATGGTTCAGCTATTAAGTAACTCTGAAAAATAACCAGTGGTTGGAATGTGTGTATGCTTGGGTGGAGGGTGGTAGTTAAGATGGGGCAGGAAGTTATGGTGCTGTGTCCCCCGGAAGGGAGGATGTTGTTTGTAGGAAGTCCTGGCATGAGGAAGAGCTTCCTTTACTTCTCACCAATTAAGTGTCATTTCTACAATGAAGCCCACAGTTGTCCCAGACGAGTAGAGTTCCCTAGATAGCCCACAGTACCCTATACACTTCCCATGCAGCACTTTCCCAGTGGTAATTAATTATTTGTGGAAAAACGTGGTTAATGTATTTCCCACCACTGTTCTGTTCCCTAGCTGTTCCATTTTCCCTGAAACTACACCTATGCCCAGTATATAATCGGGGCTCGATAAATATTTGTTCAACTTCATGTTTAGCATAGCAAAATCTTAATTATACAAAAATTGATATTAGAAAATGCTATAGGGGCTTCCCTGGTGGCGCAGTGGTTGCGCGTCCGCCTGCCGATGCAGGGGAACCGGGTTCGCGCCCCGGTCTGGGAGGATCCCACATGCCGCGGAGCGGCTGGGCCCGTGAGCCACGGCCGCTGAGCCTGCGCGTCCGGAGCCTGTGCTCCGCAACGGGAGAGGCCACAACAGAGGGAGGCCCGCATACCACAAAAAAAAAAAAAATGCTATACATTATATATTGTAATATGTAATATACTAAGCACAAAGCCACAGTTATTCGGTTTACATTTAACATAATTGTTTTAATACATTCTAAAGCAATTTGGGAATATTTTGGTTCAATTTCAAGAAGGCATGTGTTTAGAATGAACATAACCTCACTTTGCATATTTTTAGGCCATTTTAGATAGAAATGTATTATACATATACTCTTTGGAATATTGAAAAGTCAATTTCTGTTAAAGAAAACTCACAAATTTATAGACTATAAATGAAATTAATTCAATTTGCATTCAAATTTATTTATTCATGTGCCTAGCTGGATAAAATATTTTTAGATATACCTTAATGTCAGAAAAATAATTTATGGAATTCATAGCATTTAATGACTTTATTACTGAGTAAGAAGAAAGGTAATTTGCATATATATGTATGTACATGTGTTTGTGCATCTGTTTATGTGTATGTATACAGCGTGCACATATAAATGCATGTATATTTGTATATGTATATACAAAAAGGTACTTATGTATATGCAGACATATATACACATGTTATTATTGGGAAAGTAGGAAAACAATAATAAATTTCATGCCGCATTTGCGACAATCCTGTTTTGAGTACTACTAGAAATGCTGCTAACAAAATCACTAGAAGGTGTTTGCTTGGTTCTGAAGCAAGTCAGAATGAAGTTCTAAGACTACAGAATGTTGGAGCAGTGAACAAGCCTACCAAATAAAGTTTCACTATTTTTTTAATTTGCAAGATTAAAAAATATAGCATCATCATTTCTCCTTGACTTGACACTGTTTCGATAGTACATATCCAGCCCATAACCTCAGTTCCCTAGGCAGCTGCCCTTCTCTTAAAAATGTGTTTTGAAGAATCTACATGAGGAAGAAGACTTTTCAGAATAATTATCTACTTGCCACTTATTGATTTTCTGAAATTTTGAAAGACGCTTGCATGACTCCTATTTGAAAGGTGTTTGTCATGTCTTCAATCATTTACTAGTTTAGATAAGCAAGCGATATTTTCAAGTAACAGCTCCAAACCTGTGTGTTATTTAATTGGCTGCTTTCAGAGGGCAACTGTTCTTCTGACAGTCATCTCACGTACACCAGGATTCACTACGCATATCACTGGAAACTGCTTTAGAAAACAAACCTTGTTTTCTAATAGGGCACATGGCCAAAATTTATGGCATTCTTTAAAACAAGAGAAAAAAATCTCAAAGCATTGGGACATACCTGGTTTTACAGAAATTTTAAATATCACATTTCTTTAAGCAATTGAATAATCATATTGGTTAGAATACAATCTTGAACAAGTTAGAATACCCAAGTACTTGATTTGAGAGACTTAGGCTCTGAAATATATCAGCAAAAATGGAAAGGAAATGCTAATCAAAGAGAATATGATTTAAATTTAATTTCTTGACAGAAACAATATTTATTGGCCTAGGATTAATAAGCACTATGGAATCTATTCTTGACAAAAGGATGTATATAACAATAAATTAGAAATTATACTTAATACAACAATTTTTCTTTAGATTCAATGCTTAAGCCATTGATGCCTTGAAAAAATATATCAAAATAATTGTTAAAGATATACTGAATATAACTAAAATATTGGTCCTTGTAATGACTGATGAATGAGAATGTAAAAATCAGTCTTTTGTGAAGAATAACTACTTCTACTTTGAGAGAGCTGTTAACCAATTTGTGGATATATATGTGAAAGACAGCTCTATTCATTTTTCTCCTATTTGCATCACCAAAGTTTCTTCACCTATTCACTATTGTGACAACAGGTTGAATTTTCAATTCGCCATCTGCCTAAATAGCATTAACCTTCTCATAACCTCCGAATTTCACTGTTACACTTTGTCTGATATTTGAATGTCTCTAATATAAACTAGAAACAAAATACATTGTCCTTTCAATTAGGCACAGGATAGTGCGTTCCAGGAGCCAATGAAGATAAAGTATCATATGGAGATGGACATTAACATTTGAAATCATTTTTATTAAAATGCACTAAGTTCGAAAAATAATCAGAAAAAAACTAGTTTGTGAATAATCTAAGCTGGAACAGATTTTAATTAATATACTGTAAAAATAATAAATTTGAACAGCACCTTACAGTTTACAAAATTATATTCACAAACATCATTTATATCTTAAAGGGAAACCTATATATCATGCTAAAGATACAGGCTTGTCATCTTCCATTCCCATGGCCAAAATAATTTCCATACTGATACATCTATTGGTTGCTTCTTAGTTCTCATTATATTTGTCCCATCAGCAGCACTGACAAAGTTTATCGTTCTCTCCCTCTTGAAAATTTTAACTAGAACAGTTTTCCTTTTAGTTTTCAGACAGCTCCTGCTTAGTCTGTTTTACTGGTTCTTCCTTCTCTCTCCAACCTCCTAATTTGGAATTCCCTGGTGCTGAGAATTTGGACTTTTTTCTTTTTGCTTATATTCATTCCCTAAGTTATTTTATACTGTCTCATGGTTTTAAACATCACCTAAAACTAATGATTTCCAAATCTGTAGCCCCAGTTTGGACCACTCCCATGAATCTAGATCCCTTTATCCAACTCCCTACCTAGTATTTCTACTTGTAAGTCTAATGGGTCTCTCAAATGTTATGTGCCCAAATCTGGACTCCTGATGACCTCCTCCAAACCAGGTGATGCACCAATTCTTTGCACGTGTTAATAGCAACACCATTCTTCTGGTTTCTCAGGTCCTAATCATTTGTATCATACTTGAAAACTGTCTTTCTCTAACACAGCATATCCTTTTGTTGAATTCACCTTCAAAAAATAATCTAAGTGATAACTACTTGTCAACCCCTCTATTACTACCAGCCTAATCCAAGCTATCATGTCATCTCTCACCTAGATTATTTGATTAATGGTGTCCCTGCTTTAGTCCTACCCTCTTCCTCTGTAGTCCAATGTCAACATAGAAGCCAGATAAATCCTATCAAGATGGCGGCCATCTCATTTAATTTCTCTGTATATAACACTGCAATGGCTGTTCTTTTAACTCAGAGTGAAATCCGAAGTCCTCACTAATACCTAGAAAGCCCTAGATGAACAGGCTTCTCTTACCTTCTGATTTCATCTCTTGCTACTCTGTTCCTCATCATTCTGTACCTGTCACATAGGATTCTGGTGTTCCTCCAATCTGCCAGGAACGTTTCTACCTCAGGAAATTTGTTTGCACTTGTTCCCTTTGCGTGGGTTATCTTCCAGAAAATTTTATGTCTAACTTCCTTATTTCCTTCATGTCTTTTCTCCAATGTTCTTCTCAGTGATGTCATCATGGTCTAATCAATGTAAAACCACACACATACATACACAGATCCCTGACATTTCATATTCTATTTTCCTATTTACTTGCTTATGGTTTGCCCCACTCCCTGGAACATCAGATGCACAAAGACAGTATTCATTTGGCTATCGTGTACCCTAATATGTCCCTAGCACCTAGAATCTTCCTGGTACACAACAGATACTTAACAATATTTACTGAATGCATACATGAGCAGAATTAGATTTATTTACATAATGAACATTTTGTTTCAAAAAAATGGCAAAATCAAAGTTATAATGAAATATATACTGACCAATTAACTAGCATGAAATATTCTAAAAGCTTAACTTTATATTTCAATAACTCTTAAGGAATGCAGAAAAGTTTTAGAAAAGAGGAAGATGCAATCCTGATTTTTAAAATATTGAAGATGAGCATGAGACAGTGGTGAAGTGCAATAATTTGCTTATATTTGCTTTTACAGTCTCTTTCTTTATATTTCAATGTACTTTCAAGAGAGTAGAATGAACACTATGGTCTCAGTGCCTCAGACAATTCCTGACATGACAGGCATTTAAGATTTGTTGAATTACATATATGCCAGTATATATATATTCATACTAGCAACCCATATGAAAGTCACTGATAAGAAAATGAGATATGTGAGAAGAAGTGAGGGCATCACCTGTTTCAATAGGAACACCCAGAGGAGTGAAATACATTATGGAAAAGTTTTCTATCACTACCATGTCAAGGAAGGAGGGTCATATATTTAACTTAAGGAAAGATAGAACTTGCTATAAGAGATTGAATACAATATGAGGAATAAAGGGATGAAAAATAAATAGCCTATTTAAAGAAGGGATAAGGCTCTTATGAGAGATATTATTTATTTCATGGAAAGTCCATATATTTGCAAAAGTAAATAAAACTTGCCATGCTACCTACACTATACAAATGTCCGGGCCTGAAAGCAGAACCGTGTAAAGTTGCTCAATTTTTCATATGACATCTAGTTTTGCCTACCCCCAAAAGGGAGGCAGGAAGAAGCTTCAAAAGCCAATATGTTCAAGATGTTCAGCAGCAGGATGAAATACACATGATGAAAGAAATCTTGCAGGCAAGGTTCTGTCAGTGGTTCACCCCTGGGTGGCTGCATGGTGTACCACTGAGACACCCGCATACTTTAACAAAAGACAATGTTGGTACTCACTGTAGAGCACCACACAAAACACTTCTTATTCTGTTAGCGAGAGACTTGTGTGTATCTTATGGGTTTCCATAGTTTTCCAAGTCTACAGTGGTCCCTCACAATACAGTGGTTGGCTCTGGCAACCCAAGAACTTCCTTAGTTATTTGTGCTCTGACTGGTGGTACGGTCTTCAGCATGCCTCTTCATCATGTAGAAATTGTAACCCATTCTTGGTATTCAACTACCCTGACATGGAATTGGAAATATTACACAAAGAATCGCTTGTTTATTTCTCTGCCATAAGACTAATTCTTAGTTCATTTGAGTTTTATATGTTAATATTAATGTATATGTATATAATATTAATGTATAAATATGACATTAGTAAACATTATTATCAGAACAGTTTGCTTGTAGTTATTTCTAAATACCGTCACTACCAGCATATTGTGCATATTTCGCATTCACCAAAATTCTAAGCTGATCTTAAATGTGCATTATGTTATATACATGCTTTCCTAATGGACTGTTCTTTTTAAGAATCATAAAGAGCAACAGTTTGATGCCATAATAGAAATTTCAAATGCTTTATCAAATGGCAATTATCATATTCTCCAAATTTCTCGGCAGGAAACTGAAAAAGTAATCTTTCTGGCAATAATTTTCATTTAGTCATATTAACATCACACTTGATAAAGAGGCCTTGCATATAGGGCAGTTTTGAAAGAAACTGGTCCTGAGACATTTACAAGTTAGAAAGCTCTGTAAGATGAGCAAAGGTTCCATCTCCATTAGAAATATAAACACATTGTTAGTGTCAAAATACTAAATAAGAATCCAACTGGTGACACAGCATAGCTGTTGATGCCTCCATAAGGAACATAGATGCTGAAACCCAACGGAATTGACAAGCAATGGGTTATAATGCAGGTCTGCCATATGTAGGCTCCATAAGGACAGTGGTTGCTTCATTTGTTACATTCTCCTTTATACCTCCAGCACCAGCACAGAGCCTAGCACTGAGTAAGTATGCAATGGATGTTTGCTGAGTTGAGGAATGAACAAACAGTTCCCTCCAGCTTTTCATCATCTTCCCCCTACCCCCTGCATTTATTAAGCATCTATTATGTGCCAGGCTCTGGACCTTATATACTTGAACTCCCCTTTTTATGAATGTGGTACCACTTTAGAGATGAGGAAATTGTGACTCAGAGAACTTAAATAATGTGTGCACATATTAAACAGCAGAGCTGGATGGATTGGTTATTCCATGAATGGAAAGGATGTATCAGGGATCTGGAATCACCAAAATATGTAAATACGGGAGGGAACACACCTACGAAGATCAATATTTTCCCAGTAATTTCAGGGTATTTTTCTTTGCTCTTTGTATATAAACACATCAAAAATAAGTTCTAGTTCTGAGACTCTGTATAAGCTTTCCCAAATTTCTGAGGCTATCAGAAATTTGGTTTTGAGAAAACCTTTGTTGGTTTCAACTTCAATATCTTATCTCAAGGAATGTTGGAGGAACAGGTGATATTTCTGAAATGTAAGCACTTGGAAGACAAGGGAACACTAAAATAATGTATAATGATATACCCTACAAATAAGTGGTGTTTAATTTCTACCTTCTTTAGACAGTAGCATCTTCACTCCATGGAACAGCTCAACATATGAAAGTGTAAAGTGAGACTGATGGAAGTGAATTGAGTCTCTGAAGATATTTAGGATTCATTTTTCTGTATCTGCTCATGGTACAGTCTGCCCTGGCCTTTTATAAGTTCTGTAATGACAGAATCATAATTTTATTCATAGTATCTTTTTCATTTATAGACATTTAAAAGGGTATAATTTTAGTCATGTTACTTATTCAAATATTTGACATAATATTTCCTCTGATATATGAATAGCAACAGATATTTTTATAACTCTCACCACTTTATACCTAGAATAGAAATTTATCAGAACTCTAGATAATAGTCTGAAGCTTATTTACCAAAAAATAACTTTAAAAATAGATCATTAGGATGTAATGTACAATATGATGACCATAGTTAACATTGCTGTATGATATATAGAGACATTGTTAAGAGTATAAATCCTAAGCATTCTCATCACAAGGAGAATTTTTTTTCTTCTTTCATAATTTTTTCTCTTCTTTTTACTGTGTCTATATGAGATGACAGATGTTAGCTATTGTGGTAATCATTTTATAATATATGTAAATCAAACCATTATGCTGCACTTAAACTTAAAAAAGAAATTTAAAAAAATAGATCACTTGACTGAAAACTGACTTAGTTACCACAGTAAAGATAATGAATTTAAATTTTCATGTATTAATAGGCATGATTCCATAAAAATATGGATCCAGTTCATTAAAAATATAACCTCAAGTCACTTTTAATTCCAGCCAAATAACCAAACTGCTTCTTCACTACTATTGGTTTATCATTGAATTATTGAGTCCATGCTTCTCTTAGGTCACTTTAAAGAAATGGAACTAAACATCCAGAGTCATATTTGTGGGAATAGTAAAAGGTAAGAATCTTTTCCGATTTAATATTCTCTAAGCATATTATGGTTAACATTTCTAAATTAGCTTCTTGTGGGTTAGTGTTTTTTCCAGAGTTTTTTGAAAGCTAAATTTTGGAAACAGTGTTTGTACATATCTCCCACTCTGAACACATTTGCTGGGTCATTCTAATTATTTCATTTTTGAAAGAGTGACTCCTTCAGTATAACAGGTATGGCATTAGTGAAATGAAAGGTTGTGACTGAATGACTATAATGGTCTAACATTTGAAAAATAAACATTTATCTTTTGTCTCCAATTTTATTTTCTCTCATTACTTTAGCTAAGATTTGACATGCATATTTCACTGAAAGACCATTATCTGTTCTTAATATGAAATTACATTAAGAACATTACCTAATTTATAGGAGGCCACCTATAAAAAATAAATAAAAGGATAAGCATTCAATAGAATGTAGAAGGTAAGGAAACACTTATATATCTCAACTGAAAATGAGTTTATTAAAAAAAAAAAATCTTTCCTGAAAGATTTATTAAATAAACAGCATAGGTCAAGACACTTGACTTGTTTTGCTTTTTAGAAAACATATTAGTGTTTTATAATTCTCTTTCTACTTCTATTTCTGTGCATATATACAGAGATGTTTAAGTACATATGTACATATATAGCAATACTATATTTGTCTAATGATATCGAGCCATGATACAATTCATATAACTATAGTTTTCTTAAAAAGAATCATTTAGCTTGGTTTTATTTTAATCATGCTACTAAAATTTCTCTAAAATGTATTCTACTTCTTTGATCATTAAATAGGATATACAATATATGACTTAACATTGTATGTTGCTAACTCAGGGCCATCTTTATGGCCATCAGTTTCTCTACTCTGCTGTAATAAAGCAATGCCTTTAGGGGTATAAGTAGCAAGGGGCCCCATTTAATATCTTGGAGCATTCATTAACTATTCGCCTTCAATTCTTGTTCTTCCTTATTTTCCCTTTACCTGAAATTATCATTTTTCAGTACAACTGCCTTTCTACATTATTTTGTATGCAAATATCTAGGTGAGTCAGCTCTCAAATATGAAATAACATGCATGAGCTTGTACAGACTTTTTCTTCACTGCTGTCGAGATTTTAATTTCTGAGTTTAGAACAAGACACTGCTACTTAAATGAAATATAAAAGAATGTTTATACAATTTTATCTTTATTTAATAGGAGGATCAATCAAGCCAAAAGAGCAGGATCTATCCTGCAGCAGCATCTTGTCCATGTCTGGCAGTCCCTGTTTTCAGAAGATGGACACAGACTCAAGGTGGAGCTATATTAAAAATGGATCCACATCTCAGAACTGTCTTTAATTATATAGACCTTTGTTCTGTGAATAAATTTTTCATTCATCCAATCAACCCACAAATATCTATTAAACTTCAATTACTTTGAGGTACCATAATTGAAACTGGGGTAGATAAAAAAGTGAATTACAGATGAGCCTTCAACTGCTCTTACATATTACAGAAAATGAATGGTTGAAGGCATTCCTTGCAGACAGATGTATCACATAATAGCTGAAAATAATTATTTTAAAAGCATATTTTTACTCAGTTTAACGAATATAATGTTACATTGTAAAATTAGTTGAAATCATCATGATGCATAAAACTCTTAAATATAATTATTTTATTGGTATAAGGGTAAGAGTTTTCTGAAGGGCCACAACACTACCATCACATTTCTTTCATTTACGGATTTTAAAATGTTTTTATTGAGGAAAGGAATAACTTGCGTCTTACAAAAGATTGAATAAACATATCTTAATAATAGAGAATATGTGATTTTTCCTGAAAAGATACCTTTTGTTCAAGGAACTGAAGCTGTGCAAAATAAAAATGTGTTAAAGAACCTGTTCATTTAAATCATCATTTCCTCTCCAAAATTTTCTGGTTTCCAGCCATTGATACACATGCATTTGTCAGAACTGGGCTGGATCATAACTCAGGTGAATTGACTAGAGCATATAACCATGAGTCCTTGTGGATAATATTCTATTTAGATAGAAAAGAAAGAGATAGAAAAGTAGCTTTATAAGTCTAATAAATGTACTTTTTCATTCTCTCAAATAGCATATATATACAGTATACACATATTTAGGTACATATTTATGAGATAATTCAGTTTTATTCAAAGTAAGGTTTTTTTTCCTACAATTTAATTTATCCATAGAAATGTTTAGGAATTGGAAGTGTAAACCACTTCTATTCGGCCATACTCTGTCAACTAAATTACCTGTGCTTAACAAAGGGACAAAATATAAGTCTATATGGGATAGGGTGAGAATTGGAAGACTGATAAAATGAGTAATAAGGTTCATTTCAAACAATAGTCATGAATTTTGTGCAAACATATGGAATGTGTATACATATACATTCTAAAACTATAGCTATAATATAAGGTTATATATTTATGTTTTATTTTGAAATGAAAATTATATTTCAATGTGAAAAAGAATAATATTCTATAAGGCTTTTACTCCATATATATATATATATATATTTCTTTTTTTTTTTTAAAGAAAACCAGGTTGTGAAAGGAATTGGAAAGTTGATATATACTAATTTTCCTTCCTTGGTTAGAACAATTTAATGCTCTTTTTCTCATGTAAAGAAAGACAGTATCACTTTTCAGAATTATGTGAAGAAACTGCCTTGGCAAGCTATTCTCTGGATCTTTCTATGATTAACCCCTTTGCAGAATATGGCTAAACAATACCATTTCTTCCTTCCTCCCAATGAGAATTTAGCTGCAGTAAGACAGAAACATTGTTTTCATCACAGCTGTATCATTAGTGACTAAGGAAAAGTACTTGGCTCTTAATAGGCACCCAAAAATTATTTTTTAAATGAATCAAACTATTGTTACTACAGACAATAGCTAGATAAGTTATTTGTAAAATTTGTTTTGGCTCTGATTAAAGCCAAATAAATGAGCTGCAGTGGTGAAACTTTGTGGTATTGGGACAAGCTGATTTTAATGATTTGGGGGGACAGTGGAGTAACTTCTGTGTTCTTTACACAGCTTTCATAGCTTCAAATTGACCTGTGTTTGAGGCCTGTAAGGCCAAGAGTCTTGAGAATTTGTATATGCTCATGACATACTTCCATGACTTCTGACAAAAAAAATTTGCTTGTGAAGATGATACCATTCAACAGTGCAAAGGAAAACTCTGTTTGACATTTTGTATACTTAAATTAGGGTGATGTAACAGAAAACTGATGTGCTGAGTGGCAAATAGTTTCTGTAACTGCCTCCAAATTATTTATTACATAATGAGTATCCTTAACTTCACCTAAAGTAGAAATCTATCAGTTTGTGATAAGCCCACCTAATTAATAAAACCATATTATAAGGCAACTCACAAGGATGCATTCCAATGGAACCAAGCAAGACCTCCATAAGCATGAGTACATTATAGAGCTCCTATCTCTCACTATAACATAGAAAGTTGAAATCTTACAGATATAAAACAGAGTTCTACTGTATTTTCTAATAGAGCTTATAACTAGAACCCACAATTAGATATTCATGAAAACTTGAAAGGGTAGAATATGATGTTGTGATATTGATGGGAGAAATGTTTGATGGCTCACTGAAAAATCTGTAATCTACAGAATCTTAAGGCTTATAAGGTGCCTATAGGTGCCTTACCTAGAACTTCTTACATTTCCCAGGCATATATCTGAGATTCTTACTACATTAGAGTTGTATAACTGTATCTATAGTCCCATTGGTCATTGACTCCTTGGATAAGTTTATACTAAAATGCTGCATTAGAATGAACTCTGATTCTATAATTACTTCTCTTGAAATTATTCAAAATACCTAGAATTCATGGATTTCTTTCATATGTAATGTTATCTTGAAATTGGAAAATGTTTTTAGTTATATCTCTGCCAATCTCTGTGGCTAATAAAGGTCATTTCATAGTTTTCTACTCATTTCATTATTTCAGTATTATGTTATTGCTTTGGTAAATGTCCATTGTTTCAGTGGCTTGTTATTTTTTATGAGAAATTTCCAAGATCAGAAATACTAATAACATCTTCTCATTCTTTAAGAGAAAATGATAATCCAGTTTATTTACCCTTTTGTCCTGATATAGTGTATTTATTGCTACACTTACATCTTGAACCAATATTCAAGAATTATCTTAAGGTAACATATTGTAAAATATTTTTTAAATCCATGCTTTAAATTTTAAACCTTAATTTTAAAGTACCAAGACATTATGAAAAAAACCAAAACAAAACAAACAGAAGGATCAAAATGCTTATTGGACTAGTTACCACCAATTTAATAAGCTCCAAGTTAATTATCAAATCAATGTATTATTAGATTAAAACTGCCTAGTTGAGGCCATGCCAAAATAGAATACACTAAAATTTAAATGAGACATTTTAAAAACTCTTAAGTACTGGGCATTGTCTAGCATTGTATTTTGCACATGGTAAGAGCCTGAAAAAAATATGTAAGCTAATTATGGGTGATGTGATCTAATAGCAATGTCAAAGTCTTTAGTTATTATGATCGTGTTATATAGCATAATTATATATATATGTTCTTGAATAAATACAGATAGAAATATTACACAAAATCAATACTGATATTCTAAGAAATGATACAAAAATGAAAATGGACCATGTGTATTACTGAAAGAGAATAATTTGATGGAAAATTCCTGTGATGTTATACCCTGAGAAAGCAAAACCTGAGCCATATTGACCTTAATAAGAAATGACAAACCTTGAAAAACTATCTATAAAATTTCTTTAAAGCAGTATGCTTTTCAGTAAGCAAAATTGTTTTACATTGTTACCAACTTCTATAAATGCCAGTTCAATTTCAGAATCCATTGTTTAATTGTGATCATATCAAAGAAGAATCCTTTCTAGAGAGCAAAAGCATGAAAAAAAAAAGAAAAGATTATGTTAATAAAGCAAACGTACCTTGTTACCATGGTAACTTAGAAACTAAAATATTCAGAGAATTTTTTTTTTTCCCCTGTACCATTGTTTTGTGAGGAACTGGTTAGTTGATTACCAGCTCATGGAACCATAATCTTTTAAAATGGTGTCATTTGAAAGGCAGACTATAAGACTTACATGGAACAATAAGATCTTTTTCCTATGCTTCTGAAAATAAATTATGGAGACAGCATGCCAGAGGGGACTCAAAACTATTGAGTAGACATGGAGAAGATTCATAAAGCACTTGTTTAATTTCTAAATTACTGCAGAAAGTTATTATTTTATTATAAAACATATTATTGACTTGAAGTATAAAATTCAATGATATTCTTTGCAAAATATTGAAGCATCCCATTTGGAATGTTGACTGGGTCTTGTGGTCTATAAGCCTAGGTACAAGAATGTACTCATTTCTCTTCTATTTTAAAATAGAAGTTTAGGAACTCTCTGAGTATGAACTCAATGTCACCTGTCCTATTTGTAAATCCTAAACTTAGGGTTCTTCCTTCCACTGTTCATGCCATCTTCAATCTTATTCCATCATTCTTGGAGATCTGTTGTAATCAGAACAAATTTCAAAGGTTTGGTCCTTTCAACACAGCACTAACTTCAGAGCTGAAGGGTTCTCCTGGTTTATTCTCCCCAAAAAATTATTCCACAACAAACATTTTTCTACAGAAGAAGAAAACTTGATAACAACATTCAGACATTTACAAGTATATTAGAAGTCACTATTGCCTCTGAGAAGTGAAAAAAACAAACAAAAATTTAAAAGGTAGTTCCTACTTTTAGAACGACCTCTGAACATACATGAACGTTTCCCTTCTAATCAATAAAAATTTGTCATTTTCTTAATAGTGGGCAAAACAGGTTTGCTGCTTATTTCCAAAGAATGCTATGCCTTTAAATTTTAACAAAAACACTTAACCTCAAAGTACATTTCTTTAAAAGTGAATTTTGTTCTGGGCAAGAACATTCCCAGCAGGTCACCCACTGCCATGTTTGGAGATTTGCATAATAACACAGCTAAACACCTGACACATCTCTGCATGTAGAAATTAATAACAAAGGTCTCTCTGCCTTCTAGGTGTCCATTGCCATAGTTACCTCACAAGTTCCTGAAAATATGCTTAAATAAAGGAAGTCGAAAGCACTGGGGTAGAAATTAATCATTGACTAGAAAATAAGTTTTCATGATGAGGTCAGGCTTTTGTTTCTGGGTCAGACTGAAAAATTAGACAGTATTCTGATTTGAGCAGAACTGATTGCCTCTGGTTGGAGATCTGGCTCTTAGGGTCTCACACAAAACACTGACATACTTGAATGTGCAGGGACAGTTGCTTTATGCATTTATTCTCTCAAGCCCTGTAAAAGAAAAATTTTCAACCATTCCCTTTAGAATGGTCAACCCTGCCAACGAGCGCAGTAAAAACATCAAACAAGGGGCTGGTCTCATGGGAACAAATGACTGGCCTGAAGTCTGTAGTGATGGACCATCCACCATCTCTTCACAAAACCAACTAACAAATGCAGGACTTTGGAATATTTATTTGGAGACGAGAGGCATTCAAGCTCTGAACCTTAATATTAGGAAAAAATCAAGAACAGGGAGAGCAAAATTCAGAACTATCCAGTGAGAAGGTGACCTCAGAGAAGAACAGGCAACAGGACTAGCTTTACATGTTTTGTGAAAGGAATGAATAAGTAAAGTCTTTGTCCTGTAGAGTGTGCAGAGATAGGCCTTCTCACACATGCCTGGCAGGAATGCAAAATTATGCAACTTTCTGTTAAATAATTTTGTGGTATGTTATCAAAAACTTTCAAATCTTAAAATCTTTTGATCCAATAATCCAATTTAGAAAAATCTTTCCCAAGGAAATAACCAGAAATTTGTAAAAAGAATTATGCTTGTCCCAGCATAATTCATGATAGTAAAAAATTAGGTTTTGATAGATAAGTAAATTATGCCATATCCACATGTGGAATGTTAAAATTATGTAAAATAATTTAAACTGAGAATTATAATATTTATTGAAAAAGCAGGAATATGTATATGATGTGTATATATGTACACATATATGTATATATAAACTTTTGTGATATAACTGAATGCCTATCTAAGACTATTCTTACTTTATATCAAGACAGGTTGTGAGTCTTATAGAAGTTTCTTAGAAATTTCCTCTCAGGCATCTTGAATTCCTGGGAAACCGATTATGCAATATTTTCTGTTCATGAAATTAAAGAATATCAATGTTATAGCACTATTCCTGAAAGAGATTAACTACAGGTTAACTATACATTTTTTTAGGGGAAATAGTTGTAAATTCCATCCCCAGACATTTTGTTTAGGGATCTTTTCTCCTTCTGTTTATTAAATCCCTATGATTCAGGTCTCTTAAGAATCCCTGAGGAGAATTCTTCCCCACAACGTCTAACAGCATTTAGCTTGGAGAAGAGGAAGAGAATGGGAAAATATTTTTTTATCAAAACTTCCCATTTCAAACCCCAGGAAAAGAAACTTGGCAGCCCTTTCAGTTTCTAGAGCAATAGGTCTTGGGCAGTTCCTTCCATCCCCATCTTTGACTTGCTAGCCCTTAACAGGAGTGAGCGGTACAATACAGGCTCCGGCTCAAAACCACTGAAACAAGTGATGAGGCTAAGAGCTGAGTTTAGTTGAGTGTTGCATCTAAATATGAAACCTATCTCAGTTTCTTGGAGTCCTGAAACAGAAGTCATGATTCATTACAGTGGAAAGAATAAACGTGTGGTCAGCTGAGTAGAGTGACTCACCTCTAATTCTGCCTAAAGCCATGGTTTTATGGGGTTTAATGAATGATTAGTGTTTTATGCTTTTCAGCATTTTCTAACTTTTCTATAATGATCATATAATAGGAAAAAAATTCTGAGTATATTCAGAAACATAAAAGTTTTAAAAAGTTGCTAATTCCCAGATAAATCAATAACTTACAGAAATCTACTACTTGGAGGCTCCATATTGAGTAATTCAATCACCTATTTACTCATTCGGCAAACATTTAGTACACAACTCATATGTTCTAAGCCTTGCTGTAAGGGGCCTAGAACATTTTTTACTCCAATGAGCTTACAGTCTAGTGACAAAAGACAAGCATAGGAATTAGTGCAATAAAGTGTTTACAGATGCTTTGAGCTGTGACAGAAATATGCACAATGTCTACTAGGGACTGAAGGGAAAAATTACTGGCTGGTAGGGAGCCGGAAAGGCTTCATATGACAGGTGGGCTTTAACTGATTCTTAAGCAATTGGAAAGCCTGCTTTACCATGGGAGCAAAAGTCTGTGGGGATTTCAGGCAAAAAGAGCAATACTCAACATAGACAGAAACAAGAAACACCTTGACATTTCTCAAGAACTGCAAATTGGAGGACTTGGCAGAAGCTGGGTCACAAAGCTGAATTGAGAGTCAAGAAGATTGTGAGGGGCTTTGCCCACCACACTAGGAATTTGGGGCTTTTTATTAAAGAGTGTGAGACTGAAATGTCGGGACCCAATCATTAAGTTCTAGTGAGAAGTTGTTGGTTTAGAAGTGCTAAAGAAAAGAAGCTACAGGACATTAAAACTTCCCAAACACAGGATGAAGGGGAAGTCTATAACAAATCCAAGATTTCTGATTTGCATGTCTGGGTGGATGAGGGTGCTATCTGTTGAGTAGGAGAACATATGAATTAGATTAGATTGGACATCAATAATGAGACTAAAAGATTAGAAAGAGCAGTCAGTGACCTCAGTTTAGACACATTGCATAGAAGTGCTTGGAGACTGTTAGGTATTTAGAATTGAAGAAGACTGGGTTGGGAATTCCTTGGATGGACTCAGCACTTAGGACTCAGTGGTTAGAACTCAGCGCTTTCACTGCTGAGGGCCCGGATTCAATCCCTGGTCAGGAACTAAGATCCTGCAAGCTGCGCAGCAGGGCCCCCCAAAAAAGACTGGGTTGCAAACTCACTCTGTGAAGACATCCATTTCTCTACAATTGTGCATGGGCAATATTGAGCAAAATAATCCAGTATGGCAGGGCAAAGAAGGATAGGAATGGATGTTGGGTACTGCACTGGAATGTGATCCTGACTGCCCGCTACCATCCCACTCATTTCCCTTTAATTGGTAGATTGGGGAATACACAGAAGTAGGGGCCAGGCAGCTAGGGCAGGACAGAAGTGAAGATATTTGAGGTCTTTGAGGTAGTAACCATTTATTAACTGGTATGAAACATACAAACATATCTGCATGCAACACATTAATTTTCAGCTCTGCTCTTCAAATTTCTTTTGTTTTTGTTTTTGACTTTATTTCCCTCTTATTTACTTACCAAAACTTACTAAGAGGAAATTAAACTAAATAAGGAGACATGAGACTTTCCTGCATTTTAGTCAGAGTGTATAGAAGGATTATTGCATCTCTAGGCGACAGATCTAACAGTAGAAGCAAGAACTATTGGCTCCAAAGCGAATTGAGTAGGGAATCCTAGAGTAACAGGAGAGTGGTCAGCTCTGATCATTCTTTCCTATTTCGTTTATTACTTCTCAAGCACAGGTGGAGAGATTGAATTTGCTCTTTCAATGTAGCCAACTCTTCCATCATCAAGTTCTAGATCTCATCACTTTCCTTACTGTGCTTCTGAGGAAAAGCACTTTAAACTGATGCGCCTATGCTGGAAAAAGCCATTCACTTATGAATAGGAAAGCACCAAATAAATCAGAATTTCTTTGCATTTCTCATTTAAAACTGTTGAAATTTTCTATAACTTATTGAAGGGACAATGCATTAGAATGAAAGCATATTGTACTGGGAGCCAATAAACTTGGGTTCTAGTATCAAATTTATATTTTCTAATCATAAAAATAAGACTAAATATTTGTATCTGTGAAATAGGGATAATGATACCTGCTCAGATGATTTTTATAAATTTTCTCATGAAATGATAAGGGATATCTTTCAGTTTTCCAGTTCAATGACCTGACTATATTGAGTTAGCCATTTGGCTACTTTGGGTTATCATTTTATTATCTGAAAAGAAGGTTTTTCCAAGTTTCCAAGATAGTTTCTTGTATTTTTTCTATATTTAACATTCCATAATGTTATAAACTGGATAGAACATTTTATGGATGATTGCTGATGGCTAGATAGCCTTTTTAAAATTTTTTTATTTTTTTGCATTTTTCCCCCATGGTCCTTGGTCCTTGCAAAATGTGGGCACACCTTGCCTAAATGAAGAGAGCTTTGTCTCAGACATTTATGTTATTTCCTGGATAGTAAAACAGTAAATTGGTGTAAATGACAAGAAAGCAAATTACTGTGCTTACATAAATTACATAAAAATCCAAGACATGCATTACAGAGACATTTGCAAGCTGTTTATACTTTTGAAATCTAGAAAATTAATTGCCATTCCACCAAGGTAAATAATGATGCAAAAATAGAGGATGTGGGGCTTCCCTGGTGGCGCAGTGGTTGCGCGTCCGCCTGCCGATGCAGGGGAACTGGGTTCGCGTCCCGGTCTGGGAGGATCCCACGTGCCGCGGAGCGGCTGGGCCCGTGAGCCATGACCGCTGAGCCTGCGCGTCCGGAGCCTGTGCTCCGCAACGGGAGAGGCCACAACAGAGGGAGGCCCGCATACCACAAAAAAATAAAAAAATAAAAAAATAGAGGAGGTGGATTTTATTTTTAATGTTTCCTCTATTGATAATCACAGAGAAATGTGAGATGACAGTTTCCTTTTATATTCAGGCAGCCTCTCAAAGCCTACCTTCTCTAAATAGTTTTCCTTTAGATACTCACAATTTTGCCACCACCCCTTCCTTCATTTTTGTTTGGTCTGGTTGTACAAGTCCAATTATTTGCCTTCACTAATAATTATACCATGAGTGGTATCTATTTTTATTCTCTGTAATTATTGAAATTCATGTGTTTCTCGTATGACTTATTGCATAGTATATATTTTAATATGGGCTAATGGCATAAGGTCTAGAATGAAATTACATAATTTCTAGGTGTCAGTTTTCCCACCTATAAAAAAGGCATAAAAATTCTACCTACCTCACAAGACTGGTAGAAGAATTAATATAAATTTGTCCACAGAAAGTCTTATACTCAGTAAGAGCTCAATAAGTGTTAGCTATTATTCTACAATAGAGATAAGATCAATACATTAAGTTTTTAATTGAATTTGTGTCCCCTTGAAAACACCACCATGTCAAGGAATTTAGGGAAGAGCTATTGTGACTCTATGTAAAGAGGTTTAGTTTACCAGCTAACTTGCCTACCTATCTTAGGTCATAGAGGGTTTTCAAGTGAATTCTTTGTTTGAGTTCATTGATATAATAGCAACTCTGAAAGATATAAAATGGCTAAAATAATGGAATTAATTTTTAAAAGTTTTTGTCAGGCTTATTTTTTTTAATACAAGTAGAGTGTTTATCATCGGTTCACTAAATATTAATTAATCTGGTTGCTTATTTTGTTATTAATTTACCCTTGGGAGACTCTCATTATTCCTATATGGTTAGTCTTTAGCAAGCTCTCCTTTCCTCCACTTTAAAGGAAGGTTTTGCTTTTCTCCCATCCAACTTCCAGTCCTGATGATATCAGTAGGGATTTAGAAATAGGTAAAGACCTTGGCAGGCATCTTCTCACTTCCCTAAACTGTCTCACTGAGTGGAACTGAACTTCTTTGAATTAGTGCAGTTATATCTCAGGGGCTCTGTCTAAACATTTTGTTGGTGAAGAATGCCAAGTTATGTGGAAGAATGCTGTACACTCTAGACCCTGGAATGCAGAAAAGTATGCCAATTATATGAGTGTAGATTTAGAAAGTTTTAATATGCTGATAATCTTTGTTTAGTATATAAATATTTTTGCATTACTTTTGTGTAATTTTAACACATTACCTTGGAAATGTGGGCCTATTTTCATCATAAATAATCATCTTCCTTGTTAGTTGTATGGCTTAGATTATATGACTTATTTAGGCTTAGATTATATGACTTATTTAGTGTGCACTAATTTAATTAATATTAAATTAAGCAAGTTTCCAATCTTCCTTTTTAATCTGGTTGGATGCATTACAATACCCTTTCAAAGCAAGGTGGATACCTCACAACAGGAACATAACATGAAAGACAAGAGTCAAATCTGACCCTTGTTATCAAGCTGAATGAGAACACTTTATCAATCAACAATACAAAAAAGGAATTTAGAAGCCATATACACTGAACATAGAAAGCACAAAAGAGTAATGCAGTACAGCCCCATGAAAAATGTGAGAGAACAAAATTTTGGCCAGAAACGAAACCTAATAAACAAAATTATTTCTCGAAAGCAAACTTTGAAACAAGCCATTTCTTTCCCTTTAAAACAATTTTTTTTCTTCTTTCAAAAGAAGATTAAAATAAATAGAGGGGGGGTATGGTTTCCATCCAAAACTGACCACACAACCTTTTGTCTTCCTGAATATTACCACATCTAAGATGGGTGCCAGGAAAACATATTCTGAATTAAGAAAGGGTCAATTTCAAGTTGTCTTATTTGAAATTCTCTCCTTGCATATCACAATAATTCAACTTAAGAGAAATGAAGCCCTGTTCAAGGTAAGTTCAATAAATAAGGAAATCATTGGAAAATGAATAAAACATTAGATAAAGACTGATACCCTTGTACAAAAATCAGACAGGCATTGGGAAAAGATGGGATCAAAGTTGGAATGTTATCAAATGAAAACCCACTTCTCTTTTCCTCAACTAACCACATCTGCTTCTAACCACTCTACTATCCATATTCATAATTCAGAATATCAAATACTTGAGCTAGTTCGTTGGCTACATTCAGTTAATACAGACAATTGGCTTTGGATTTCTCTTTTCTGTGTAAAACTGTAGATCCAATTGCCCTTTCCCATCTCCTCCACTGCCATGGGTACCAAAGACTTTCCATTTTGGAGCATATGACTACTGAAGTTACACTGCTGCTATTGCACTATGGATCCAGAAGAGTTTCTGAATAATAGTTTAAATTTTCTCAGAAATTAAACCTGTAAAAATGTTATATTCCAAATTTCAGACAAATAGGACTAAAAGAAATATAGAAAAGAGTCACTAAGTCTAGAAGTTACAAATTCACCTAAACAAAAAAGTTGACCATCAATTAAAATGACGCTAAGGATTAGGAAAATAAAGGCAATACAAGCCACTTATGCATGCATTTGTACTACATTTCTAACTGTATTTTGAAAAGACAAGTAGAAATCCTTTACATAAATATTTTATGTTTATCAACTATCTTTTAAATCCTGGTTTAGTTGTACCAGAAATACACAAATACTGTTATCCAAGAGAGCTGTATCGACCACCTGAGAACTGAAGAACACTTATTTGCTCCAGGCCTGTGTATATCACAGTCTTGTGCTGATAAAAGGAAATGAAAGTGATTCTCCTAAGGCCCTGATGGATCAGCCATACATCTTCCACTCAAAGGTAAATGAAGTGTTTAATACACTGCTGTCTTAGGTTATATCTACTCTTTTATTTGTTTGAATTAATTTCCAATTGAATTATGTTTAGAGACTATGTGAGACTCAACCAGAAAGATGAGCAGTTAGCTTTAGAAATTTTATTTTGAAAGGTTATGAAATGTGCTTCACTGATACATTAGTTGGTAAAGCCCATCCTTGGAATTCAAAAGAAATGAATTTTGGTTTTATTTCAATAGTGTTTGTTTGTTTTTCAGGACTTTATCCAAAGGTCCCATTTTTAACGGTAGAGAGTAATTCCCCTGAAAATTGCCTTAAGTCCAAGAAACAATATTTTAAGGAATATTTATATATTTAAATATATAAAAATATTTTTGCATACTGTTATGCAGAATGTCTATAAGAAGGAGAAGGGAAAAGGGATATTGAATAAATAAAAGATTATCTACTAAATGTGTTGGCAAAATATGATCCTTAGGTCAAATCTAGCCTGTGGCCTGTTTTCATAGTGCCTACAAGCTAATTATATATGTATGTATATATATAAATTTTATTTTTTACATTTTTAAAAGGATGTTAAAAAAAGAATAAGATGTGACAGAGACTAGAGGCCATATATGGACTACAAAGCCCAAGATATTTAAATACCTGGCCCTTTAGCAGAAGTTTGCCAACTGTTGGTCTAAAAGGATATAGTGATAAGGAATGTCTGTTAACTTGGATTTTGGTGGTAAGATGTATTAATTATTTTAGTGTAGTAAAGTGAGAAATTGTGGATATGTGTAAGAAAAGCAAGCGAATAATAACACTGGATGTTATAATTCATGGTTTTGGTTAAAAGGAAACTGTAATGAATACAGCATTTAGAGATAATCTAGGAGGAAAAAGGAGCCATGCTAAACATTCCACTGTCATTACTACATTATATTAATGGTGATATTCACAGACAAAATGTGATGTGATACCCACAATCTGGTGATTTCCACAGATTGCAGGTCAGACAGTTTTATGTACCAAACTGAACAAAAAGATCAGGAAATTGCAATTTTAAAAAAATGGGAAGAGAAAAGAGATCTAAGCTCCAAAAGTTTCAATGACTGCCATGTCTGTTACTCAAAATTCTTTAGAGTATTTAATCTTATATTTTTAAATAAATTATACACATAAAACAGTGCCTAGAGTAAAAAGTTCCTTCCCAAATATATGCCACTCTTTAGAAGTAGCACCGCTAATAGTTTTTAGGTTATACAGCCTTCCATGTATTTTTCTATGCATTTATTTATTTATGCAAATATACATATAACATTGGTTTCTACTTGTTTATTTTACACAAATGGAAATATATCATATGGATTTCTTAGTACCTTCCTTTTAAAATTTTGGATGTGAAATGATTCCAAGGTCTTACAGATCTTTCCATGTTAGTATCATATAGGAGTACTTCATTATTTACAATTATGTCACAAATTATTGAATGCATACATATGGGTATGTAACAGAATTAATTTCCTCTCTTTTAGATAATTCCTCTTTTATACATATAGATAGTTCTCTATTTTGATATTATGAATAATGTATAACATTTTGCTCATGTCTTTTGTACCTTTTTTTACTTCCTCTTAGTGTACCTCAGGCTCAGTTGTCACTTTCAAATTCCTGTTTGCATAGATATTTCCTTACTATTCTTAAGCACTCTTCCTAAAAGGCTCTTATTTCTTTAAATATTTGGATAACCATAATTCTTACATTATTTTAAAGTTGGATTTTGGAAAGAAAGAACCATTTGGCAAATATTGAGTGATCCGTTTGAATATAGATAAGGGTATTGATAGATAAAGATCCAGAATTATCCAAATATGTGACCTTCTGCCTCAGAAAATGGTGAGCTCCTTGTAATTAGAAATATCTAAATATGGACTGGACAACCTTTTACAGGGTCATTTCAGAAGAGATTAAAGAACTTAGTGAGTGGTAAGTCTAGATCCTAACCTTGAGATACTTTAAAAAAAAAGTTAGGACTAATTATATGCAGCACATGACCACTTGCATTTTATTTAAATTAATCCATATATATAAAATAACACTCGGCTAAAAAAAAAAAAACATGGACTGAAATCTTTGGTCAAATATGCAATAAAAACTACTTAACTTGACAAATGTAGTAAATCTGCCTAATAGCTTTGTACTCATAATTAGTAAAGAGTTCCCAAAAGATTGACTTTGTATGATTTCATGTAAACTGTAACTAGATATCAATAGTGCACTCTCATAACTATTGCTGCAACATGACTAATTATTCATCATTCTTGAAAATGCAGCCGCAGAAATATTTACTGTGATTTATTCCTATCTGCCCTTAGCAAATGATCCTTTCAGTTTTGTATTCTTCTCAAAGCAGGGATCCCTTGCCATCATATAGATAATTATTTACCCTTAAGTATTTTTGTGCAGTAAGTGTACCGGTTGAGTCATGCAGGCTGAGCCTCCTACCTTTCCTCCTAGCACTGTGACATAACTCAAAGGTATACTTAGGACTTGGAACAATAGAGAAGTATGTATCAGCATGCTAGTAAATGGCAGGTTCAGCTCAGAAGACAGCAGATTTTATTTTCCCATCCTCTCTAACAGGTCTTGCTATTCCTTCAGTAGGAACAGCACTCTCTTTAAGATCTCCTATGGAAATTAACTTTGGAAACTCTCCATCCTCTTACAGGGCATCATTACATTTTGCCCTCTGATGATAATCATCATAATTTGAAATGGCCAGTGGCAACTATGTCTTTGACATTTATTATATTATCTTTAGTGGTCTTTTTACCATAGTCATAAGGGATGCTGATTTGTAACAGTAGTGATATTAATTGTGACCATTATCTTGCCTCTCATGCTAAATTTTGGGTCAAATGATTGGTGTAAGTCTAAATGAGCAGTCAGGGATGAAAAGGACAAAGGAGTAGGAGGAAAATACATGACTAGTTTGAGTCCTGCTGCATACTGAGAGGTAATTTACACAAATCAGCTAGACAAAAACAGATGGGAAGAGGAAGAGAGGGAGAGAGTTGACTAATGACACCTGACTGCCAAATGACCCTGTGGGTTTGAATGCTGGCAGGACACCTAAAGCCATGCCAGCAGCCACTTGGAACTGCCCAGTTCTCACATTTCATTTAACAGGCTAATCTTGGTCTTTCTATTGTTATCATCAATAGGGAAATTTATACAGTATCAAATCATGATGCAGGAAATACACATTCTAACTGGGCTCTCTTCTTTTAGAAGCTATGTGTTACCAAACTCTTAAGGAGTTTATTGTCATAGCTTTGTTTCCAAAAGGGAAAATTTGATATATTTGTTCTTTCAAGAGCCTCTTTTGTAAACTTATAGTATGTGGCATCGTTTGTGGCTTAATAAGAGCTGTGAGGAAAAAAAGAAATTATTTATTCTGAGAATATGACTATATTATTAGATACTTTTCTCATGGTAAAGTATCTTTGATTCTGACAAGTGAGGAGTTTCTAACACTTATATAATGGACTCCTACCTATCCCCTATTCTCTCACTCACTTTTAACTTTTAATCTCTTTTCAACTACAAAATTAATGTTCATGGATGTATATTGAAATACACCCTGGGCTTGGAATCAAGAATGTTAGGTACCCCTATTGGCTATTACTACAAACTGGCTAAGTGAGCTAAAAACTAACTTGGTGTCCCTGTGCTTAAGTTCTCCTATATCTAAAGAGGGAATAATATATTCTTTCTAGTGCTGCTATGAACCATAATGAGAAAAAATATGTGTGTATATAAAAAGTATAAAATCTAGATTACTAAGTTTATATGGATAGTTTGCTTCCAGTGAAAGTGCAAAAGTTCTTAGACAATTAAAAAATTAATAAAAACTCTTTAAAATCTTTCTATATTAGCCAAGAAGCCTTAGAATGCTGATAGTAATTATCACATGCATGTATAAGCAGAATTTATGGATCTTTAAAAACCTATACATGTTCTTGAAGAACACTATCCCTCATTTTTTGTCTTTAAGGAACAGTAATATTATTTTGGAAGTGTGAACTGGGAATACAGAATGAGGTCTAGGCCATATTTCATATTTCTAAACTATATAATGTGAAATGATCATTACTATTGCCATTTGAAAAGTGATTCTCCTCCCTTACCCTCTTCTGCCCCTAGTACCTTGGAGAAGAGATTAAAATGAATACCAAGGGGAGGATGACCTGCATTCTAGAATTTTAAAAATTTCAAGCTGAAACAAAATTTTTAGGAACCAATCTGTTCAACTTGATAATGAAATTACTCCCTCTTTCATACCCCCATCATTTCCCATGTTTGAATCTAAAATGGACTTTAAGTTTATTACAATTTATTTAGTTAAACTGATGAATAAAGGCAATTGGGTATGGAAACAAACAAACTACAAACCCTAGATTGTGAGAGCTGAGGTCCCCTGGGATCAGGCAGTGGATATTCCATATGCTAGTAGTTGAGGAAGAGGCAACTCCTCAGCCATAACAAACATAACTTGGAAGGTAAGCCTTGGAAAAGTCGCAATCTCTAGGCCCTGGAGCTCAGAGATAGATGAGAGAATGCTTGGGTCGTGTGGGGAGAGGGGAAGTACCAGGGACAGCCTTCCAGAACAAAAGGGAGAAAAATATATGATCAATGAAGATGATTGTAGAATTCTTAAAATTAAGGAAGAAGAAAGGGAGAAGGAAATCAAAGAGAAGTAAGCCATCAAAGAATAGTAGAAATAAAGAACTAAATCACTGAGACATGTGCCCTAATAGTATGACTGCAACTCACTCTGAATTCTTAGGACTCAAGATAGGTTTCTGGAGAGCCAATGAACTCTAATTAGGGTGCTCTGGCTCACAAAGCAACATAATAACAATCACCCTCTCTCTTTCCACCCTTCTCCCAACCAAGGTAGAGCAGAAAGATCTCTTGTTATAACAGTTTTATTATTAAGGACAAAGCTTTTCTTTATTCCTTAATCGTAGTAATGCTAATTTAATTAAACTATAAAGATAGAATACTATAAAATGTATACACGTAAAGTAAGACTGGAACATTTTCTTTAGCTTTTTTAAAAAAATTATCCTGAAAATTAGTGTAAAAATTAAATTTTAAAATTTTAAATTTTAAAAATTAAAATTAAAGATATATCAATTTTCCTAATGGTTTTCACCCACCTCTGTGGGTGAGCCTGACATTCTCAAGGGTCTTACCATTTTCTCAATTAGTCTAATAGTAAAGATACTGTATATTTTTCCATCTACTACAATGGTTTATGATGATGTTTATAAACAGAACAAAGAATATATAATTTCTTTAACATATCAGGCTCAATTTGTTTGCAAATATATTTAACTAGTTGAAAAATCTCAAAAGATGAAAAAACAGTTTTCTTTTAAGAAATACTAAGAAGAAGAGTATCTTAAAACCATGTAATTTTGCAATGAGAGAGGTAGGAACATAGACACTTTGGAAAGCATTTCTCAAAGGTATGACATTTTAAATTGTCCACTTTCGTAAGTCAATACCCCATTTTTAAATACATTTTCCTGGGCTTCCCTGGTGGCGCAGCGGTTGCGCGTCCGCCTGCCGATGCAGGGGAACCGGGTTCACGCCCTGGTCTGGGAGGATCCCACATGCCGCGGAGCGGCTGGGCCCGTGAGCCATGACCGCTGAGCCTGCGCGTCCGGAGCCTGTCCTCCGCAACGGGAGAGGCCACAGCAGAGGGAGGCCCGCATACCACACACACACACACAAAAAAACATTTTCCTGGGAATTCCCTGGTGGTCCAGTGGTTAGGACTTGGCGCTTTCACAGCAGGGACCTGAGTTCAATCCCGGGTTGAGGAATTAAGATCCTGTAAGCCACTCCATGCAGACAAAAAACAAACAAACGAAAACCATTTTCTTTCAAAAGGAAAACTTTAGATTTCCAAGTGCTTTTATGTTACTATAACTTCTATTCAGGAAAAAAGAGAAGATGGTTAAAGAAAGTATGTTTCCTTAAAGTGCATTCTTTGTTATCAAGATAAATATAGCTTCCAAATATAACATTAAAGTCCAACTCAACATTAAAAATACTTTAGTGAATTTAAAATTTATACCTGTACCACATAAATAGAGGCAGAATTGAGTTACAGCCTTAATAAAAGTAATGAAACAGAAGTCAAAATTGAAGTTCATTTAGTATTTTATCAATGTGTAATGTTATAATACAAAGGCAACTTCTCTGTAACTTTCCCTAACTTCCTTTTTCTCCATTCATTGTCAAGGACACTTTTTTAAAAATCTTCTTTAAAATGTGAGATGTTATATGTGCACTTACATTAGGAAATTACCATCATCTTTCAAAATATAATTTGAGAAATTTAAATTAAAATAGACTCCCTCTGCAAGAGCACCAGAATCACAGCAATTGTTGAACAATCATCAACAGGAAGACACTGGAACTCACCAAAAAAGATACCCCACATCCAAAGACAAAGGAGAAGCCACATTGAGACAGTAGGAGGGGCGCAATCACAATAAAATCAAATCCCGTAACTGCTGGGTGGGAGATGCACAAACTGAAGAACAATTATACCAAAGAACTCCACCCACTGGAGTGAAGGTCCTGAGCCCCATGTTAGGCTTCCAAGCTGGGGGTGCAGAAACAGGAAGAGGAATTCACAGAGAATCAGACTTTGAAGGCTAGCAGGATTTGACTGCAAGACTTCAACAGGACGGGGGGAAACAGAGACTCCACTCTTCAAGGGCACACACAAAGTAGTTTACACACCAGGACCCAGGGGGAAGAAGCAGTGACCCCAAAGGAAACTGAACCATGCCTACCTGCTAGTGCTGGAGGGTCTCCTGCAGAGGCAGAGGTGTCTGTGGCTCACTATGGGGACAAGGACACTGGCAGCAGAACTTCTGGGAAGTACTCCTTGACACAAGCCATCCCAGAGACCACCATGAGCCCCACCAAAGAGCCTGTAGGCTCCAGTGTTGGGTCACATCAAGCCAAACAACCAACAGGGAGGGAACTCAGCCCCGTCCATCAGCAGACAAGTGGATTAAAGTTTTACTGAGCTCTGCCCACCAGATCAATACCCAGCTCTACCAACCACCAGTCCCTCCCATCAGGAAGCTTGAACAAGCCTCTGAGATAGCCTCATCCACCACAGGGCTGACAGCAGAAGCAAGAAGAACTACAATTCTGCAGCCTGTGGAACAAAAACCACATTCACAGACAGATACACAAAATGAAAAGGCAGAGGACTATGTATCAGATGAAGGAACAAGAAAAACAACTAAATGAAAATGGAGATAGGCAAACTTCCAGAAACAAGAATTCAGAATAATGATACTGAAGATGATCCAGGACCTCGGAAAAAGAATGGAGGCAAAGATGAAGAAGATGAAAAGAAGAATAAACTAGGAGGAATCAATAGCAGAATAACTGAGGCAGAAGAACAGATAAGTGTCCTGGAAGACTGAATGGTGGAACTCACTGCCACCATTGGAACAGAATAAAGAAAAAAGAATGAAAAGAAGTGAAGGCAGCCTAAGACACCTCTGTACAATATTAAACTCAACAATATTTACATTATAGGGGTCCCAGAAGGAGAAGAGACAGAGAAGAGACAGAGAAGAGACAGAGAGAAGGAGAAGAACAGATAAGTGACCTGGAAGACTGAATGGTGGAACTCACTGCCACCATTGGAACAGAATAAAGAAAAAAGAATGAAAAGAAGTGAAGGCAGCCTAAGACACCTCTGTACAATATTAAACTCAACAATATTTACATTATAGGGGTGCCAGAAGGAGAAGAGACAGAGAGAAAAGAACCAAGAAAATATTTGACGAAATTAGAGTCAAAAATTCCCTAACATGGGAAAGGAAATAGCCACCCAAGTCCAGGAAGCACAGAGAGTCCCAGGCAGGATAAACCCAAGGAGAAACACGCTGAGACACATAGTAATCAAATTGACAAAAATTAAAGGCAAAGAAAAAGTATTGAAAGCAACAGGGAAAAACGACAAATAACATACAAGGAAACTCCCATAAGGTTAACAGCTGATTTCCCAGCACAAACTCTACAAGCCAGAAGGGAGTGGCATGATATATTTAAAGTGATGAAAGGGAAAAACTTACAACCAAATTACTCTACCCAGCAAGGATCTCATTCAGATTTGATGGAGAAATCAAAAGCTTTACAGACAAGCAAAAGCTAAGAGAATTCAGTACCACCAAACCAGATCTACAACAAATGCTAAAGGAACTTCTCTAAGTGGGAAACACCAGAGAAGAAAAGGACCTACAAAAACAATCCCAAAATAATTAAGAAAATGGTAATAGGAAAATACATATCAATAATTACCTTAAACGTGAATGGATTAAATGCTCCAACCAAAAAGACACAGGCTCACTGAATGGATACAAAAACAAGACTCATATATATGCTGTCTACAAGAGACCCACTTCAGACCTAGGGACACATACAGACTGAAAGTGAGGGGATGGAAAAAGATATTCCATGTAAATGGAAATCAAAAGAAAGCGGGAGTAGCAATACTCAGATAAAACAGACTTTAAATAAAGAATGTTATAAGAGACAAGGAAGGACACTACATAATGATGAAGGGAGCAATCTAAGAAGATTATATAACAATTATAAATATATATGCACCTAACATAGGAGAACCTCAGTACATAAGGCAAAGTCTAAAAGCTATAATAGAGGAAATCGACATTAACAGACTAATAGTGTTGGACTTTAACATTTCACTTACACCAATGGACAGATCACCCAAACAGAAAATTAATAAGGAAACACAAGCTTTAAATGACATAATAGAGCAGATAGATTTAATTGATATTTATAGGAGATTCCATCCAAAAACAGCAGATTACACTTTCTTCTCAAGTGCACACAGAACATTCTCCAGGATAGATCATATCTTGCGTCACAAATCAAGCCTTGGTAAATTTAAGAAAATTGAAATCATATCAAGTATATTTTCCAACCAAAAGGCTATGAGATTAGAAATCAATTACAAGGAAAAAATTGTAAAAACACAAACACATGGAGGCTAAACAATACGTTACTAAATATCCAAGAGGTCACTGAAGAAATCAAAGAGGAAATCAAAATTACCTACTAGAGACAAATGACAATGAAAACACGACAATCCAAACCCATGGGATGCAGCAAAAGCAGTTCTAAGACAGAAGTTTATACCAATACAATCCTACCTCAAGAAACAAGAAACATCTCAAATAAACAATCTAACCTTACACCTAAACAAACTAGAGAAAGAAGAACAAACAAAA
>NC_041215.1:114192186-114211842 GCF_002837175.3 Physeter macrocephalus
AGAAGTTTATACCAATACAATCCTACCTCAAGAAACAAGAAACATCTCAAATAAACAATCTAACCTTACACCTAAACAAACTAGAGAAAGAAGAACAAACAAAATCCAAAGTTAGTAGAAGGAAAGAAATCATAAAGTGCAGAGCAGAAATAAATAAATAGAAACAAAGAAAACTAGAGCAAAGGTCAATAAAATTAAAAGCTGGTTCTTTGAGAAGATAAACAAAATTGATAAAACATTATTAGGCAGACTCATCAAGAAAAAGAGGGAGAGGACTCAAATCAATAAAATTAGAAATGGAAAAGGAGAAGTTAAAACAGACACCGCAGAAATACACAACATCCTAAGAGACCTCTACAAGCAACACTATGCCAATAAAATGGAAAACCTGGAAGTAATGGACAAATTGTTAGAAAGGTATAACTTTCCCAGATAGAACCAGGAAGAAATAGAAAATATGAACAGACTAATCACAAGTAATGAAATTGAAACTGATTAAAAATCTTCCAAGAAACAAAAGCCCAGGACCAGATGACTTCATAGGTGAATTCTATCAAACATTTAGAGAAGAGCTAACACCCATCCTTCTCAAACTCTTCCAAAAAATTGCAGAGGAAGGAACACTCCCAAACTCATTCTATGAGGCCACCATCACCCTGATACCAAAACCAGATAAAGATACTACAAAAAAAGAAAACTACAGGCCAATATCACTGATGAATATAGATTCAAAAATCCTCAACAAAATACTAGCAAACAGAATCCAACAACACATTAAAAGGATCATACACCATGATCAAGTAGGATTTATCCCTGGGATGCAAGGATTCTTCAACATATGCAAATCAGTCAATGTGATACACCACATTAACAAATTGAAGAATAAAAACCATATGATCATCTCAATAGATGCAGAAAAAGCGTTTGACAAAATTCAACACACATTTATGATAAAAACTCTCCAGAAAGTGGGCATAGAGGGAACCTACCTCCACACAATAAAGGCCATATATGACAAACCCACAGCAAACATCATTCTCAATGGTGAAAAACTGAAAGCATTTTCTCTAAGATCAGGAACAAGATAAGGATGTCCACTCTCGTCACTCTTATTCAACATAGTTTTGGAAGTCCTAGCCATGGCAATCAGAGAAGAAAAAGAAATAAAAGGAATAGAAATTGGAAGAGAAGAAGTAAAACATTCACTGTTTGTAGATCCCATGATACTATACATAGATAATCCTAAAGATGCCACCAGAAAACTCCTAGAGCTAATCAATGCATTTGGTAAAGTCACAAGATACAATATTAATGCACAGAAATCTCTTGCATTCCTATACACTAACAACGAAAGATCAGAAAGAGAAATTAAGGAAACAATCCCATTCACCATTGCAACAAAAAGAATAAAATACCTAGGAATAAACCTACCTAAGGAGGTAAAAAACCAGTACTCAGAAAACTATAGGACACTGATGAAAGAAATCAAGATGACACAAACAGATGGAGAGATATACCATGTTCTTGGATTGGAAGAATCAATATTGTGAAAATGACTATACTATCCAAAGCAATCTACAGATTCAATGCAATCCCTATCAAATTACCAATGGCATTTTTTACAGAACTAGAACCAAAAATCTTAAAACTTGTATGGAGACACAAAAGACCCCGAATAGCCAAAGCAATCTTGAGGGAAAAAAAAGGAGCTGGAAGAATTAGACTCCCTGATTTCAGACTATACTACAAAGCTATGGTAATCAAGACAATATGGTACTGGCACAAAAACAGAAATATAGATCAATGGAACAAGCTAGAAAGCCCAGAGGTAAACCCATGCACCTATGGTCAACTAATCTATGACAAAGGAGGCAAGGACATACAATGGAGAAAAGATAGTCTCTTCAATAAGTGGTGCTGGGAAAACTGGTCAGCTACATGTAAAAGAATGAAATTAGAACACTCCCTAACACCATACACAAAAATAAACTCAAAATGGATTAAAGACCTAAATGTAAGACTGACACTATAAACCTCTTAGAGGAAACAGGGAGAACACTCTTTGACTTAAATCACAGCAAGATCTTTTCTGACCCACCTCCTACAGTAATGGAAATAAAAATAAAAGTAAACAAATGGGATCTAATGAAACTTTAAAGCTTTTGCATAGCAAAGTATAAACAAGACAAAAAGACAACACTCAAAATGAGAGAAAATATTTGCAAATGAATCAACAGACAATGGATTAATCTCCAAAGTATTTAAACAGCTCATGCAACTCAATATTAAAAGAACAAACAACCCAATCCAAAAATGGGCAGGAGACCTAAATAGACATTTCTCCAAAGAAGACATACAGATGTCCAAGAGGCACATGAAAAGATGCTCAACATCACTAATTATTAGAGAAATGCAAATCAAAACTACAATGAGGTATCACTTCACACCGTTTACAATGGGCATCATCAGAAAATCTACAAACAATAAATGCTGAAGAGGGTGTGTAGAAAAGAGTATCGTCTTGCACTGTTGGTGGGAATGTAAATTGATACAGACACTATGGAGAACAGTATGGAGGTCCCTTAAAAAACTAAAAATAGAATTACCATATGACCCAACAATCCCATTACTGGGCATATAACCAGAGAAAACCATAATTCAAAAAGACACATGCACTCCAATGTTCACTGCAGCAGTATTTACAATAGCCAGGTCAAGAAAGCAACTTAAATGCCCATCAACAGATGAATGGATAAAGAAGTGGTACATATATTTAATGGAATACTACTCAGCCATAAAAAAGGTACAAAATTGGGTCATTTGTAGAGACATGGATGGACCTAGAGACTGTCATACAGAGTGAAGTAAGTTAGAAAGAGAAAAACAAACATTGTAAATTAACGCATATATGTGGAATCTAGAAAAATGGTACAGATGAACCGGTTTGCAAGGCAGAAATAGAGACACAGATGTAGAGAACATACATATGGACACCAAGGGGGGAAAGTGGGGTGGGGGCCGATGAATTGGGAGATTGGGATTGACATATATACACTAATATGTATAAAATATATAACTAATAAAAAAATAAAGTGAACAGTAGCACTGAAAAAGAAATTAAATAAATTAACTCTGTGTAACAGATATAAATTAAGGCAAACTCAGAAACATCCAATAATAGGTGTCCATACTGGTTTCTTCCTTAATGTTCACTATAACAAAAATAAGTACAAACTCTTTGTCATTTAGTATTCTTTAAAACATATAAGTGGATCATAGAATCTTCAACTTGAACCTTGAGCATAATCTAGTACTCCCTTCTCCAACTATAGGCATTCCTTTCACAACACCACAGGCATGAGAAAATCTATACTTTACCTGAATACTTCCATTGACAGAGAGATAATAACTTTATGAAGCATCCCATTCTATTTTTATATAAATCCAGATGTTAAGTGTATCTTCCTTGTATAGTCAAATCTACCTTCCTATAATTTCCACACTTGGTGTTTCTTCTACCAAATTTTAGATAACAAAATAATTTTACTCTTTTTCCAAGTTATAAGTCTTTGAAAATTTAAAGACAATTATTGGATCTCTTACTAAGGTCTGTTTCCTAGACATAAAATTCTCCAGATATTTCTCATACCGTGTGATTCTCTGACCATTCACTAGTCTAGTTTCTCTTGTCTTAATTTCATTATACCTAAAATTGACCCAGAAAGCAGCATAATATTCTCTATATAATCTGTACAGGATCAGCAAACCTTCTTATTCTGGACAGTGTATATTTGCTAAGGAAGGTCAAGTGTGAAATAATGCGTTAAGAGTACCACAACAAAGCACTCCTATCTAAGGGTTCTTGTCTGGATTCTTAGAACTTATGGTGTGCATATATGTGATATCCAGGGAGTCTGAGAGCCCCAAGTGTTTGATGTGAATACGAACATGTGTATGTTGTAGGGTAGAAAGCATATAACTTCATTGGATTATTTAATGAGTTCATTTCATTATTTAATGACTTCTTTCAGTTCAGAACCACAGTCTCTTTAATATGCAGTACTGTTTAACCAGTTTTCCCTGTCTTAACTGTGTGCACTGACTATATAAAACAAAGTAGTATAGGAATCTTAATTTTACTCATCTTTATCACAGTATTAACTCCAGATACATGAAACATTTGATTTTGTCATTTTAAAAATGTTATCAATTCCTGCCAGCTTTATCTAAGTTAAAGCAAAGCATTTCTTCATCCATGCAATCAATAAAACATATGACCTAACAGGGCTAGGAATAAAAGTCTCTAATATACTACTAGAACCACCAAGGTTGATGTTGGTATATGAATCAAAGCTATTTGGTAAAATTATTTCTACCAAACCAGCACTGCAAAATCTTAATTGTCCCTTAATGTTTCATGTCCTCATCAATGGTGAAAAATTTATAAATACCTTGCCAAAATAAGATACCTTGTCTGTAGAATTTTTCTGACCCATTCATCTAATAAACCTGTGGATTTCATTTGTTTTAAGTGAGTATACCTCCATCTCTGTGGGATCCTTCCTTACCTAAGAATTCAGAATCATCTGTATAATAATTAGTGACTCAGATACAGTTTTCCATAGTCTGCACTTTTAAATAAATAAATAAATAAAAACATCATTCGTACATTTAAACCTTTCTGGTCCTCTTCCTGGTTTCCATAATGCTTCAGGAATTCTAGTTAGGGTCCCAGGAGCTAGCTACACATCATTGGAGTATAATTCATTTCAAGTCATTTAAAGGACAGAGTCAGTTTTTCTCTTCATCTGTCTGATGTTTTAGTACCATACTAATATGCCTCCTCTAACCTTGCCAGTGTCAAGATGATTCTCCCTAAGACAGAAGGCAGAAATAAGAGAATTTTTTAAAAATTTTGTTTGTTTTCTTTTGTTTTGGTTTGGTTTCAATGTTCTCTTTATCATGACTTAATGTTCCCCAAGCAGTGGAACAATTCTTTCTTATGCTGAAAACTTAAATTTTTAAAATCCTTTCCACTGCTAGTTGTACTTTACATAGCCTCAACTCACTCTGTACTGTAGCCTTCATGATAATGTTATTTTAAAGTTTGTACCAGACTTCATCACATTCCCTTGATTTATGCTGTTTTCTTGTGTACGTCTTTGATATATCCATAAGTCATGCAAAATTCCTACTAAGTCCCAGTCTAGTAAGTCTTGGTGATATTGCTGATACCAAATTTATTGCCTTGAGAAAACAATTCAAGCTTGTTTTGCTTATTATTCATTCTCTAAGTATTATTATAAAGATACCTGCACTCATATTGTCCATGACCCACCTGCTGATATGTGAGTTTGTGTAACAAATATACATATATATTTATATTTGATTTTTTAACATATATTTACCATATATTTATTTTGAGCACCCACTCTGCAGTAAACATCGTGCTGACTGGTAGAATCACAAACACAAAGAATACGTAGTATTCAAGAATCACAGTCCAGTAGGGGAGAGAAATCTGTACAAATAATTACAATTCAGTGTAATATATTAAAGAGATGTTTTAAGTCCTAGGACTGCATCCAGGAGGGGGCAAACACCTGGTAGGAGCAGAGAAAAAGCTGGATAGTGTTTAAGGAGAAGATGGCATTTGAGTTTTGAATCCTGAATAGGGACACTAGAGAATTATTTTTTCCCCCAAAAGATATTAAGCAAAGTGAATTGCAAAATGTCAGACTGATAATGTTTCAGAGAGGTTAAGACAAGAACTGGAAAATTATCTTTGGCTTGGTCACTGATTATTGCTAAGAGAGCAGTTTCACTGTCTGGGTAGATAAATAAAAAAAGACATTAAAAAATTTGCTTTTGTTTGTTTGTTTTGTTTTCTCACTGATGAGTTACTGGGACATGAGAAATTGGATATAGTTAGTGTTATAATACACAACGCTACTAGTGTTATAATATGGTGAGGTAGTGTAGTTAATTTTGAAGCCTGGGTAGGGTCACCAGAGAATGATTATTATTTTTTCCTCCCAAAAGATAAGCAACCCTTTCATGGTTATTCTTTTAAATTCATACATGGTAAATTATACATACACACACACACACACACACACACACTATTTGTTTCTGGATGGAGAGGTCAATTTTCTCCGTATTTTTCTTTGTGATTATGTATAAGAAACTATTACACTTGCACTTGCACTTCCCTCTTTTGGGGGGAATATTGGGTGCAATGTGATACTTCTCTATTTCTTTAAAGCCTCTTTGATCAAATATAGGAATCTCTGGTCAAATATATTTTGCTCGGATCTCAGGAGATGCATGCTATTTCCTTATCAACAGCCCAGAGTTTTGATGAGCCATGAAATTTTTAAAAATGAAATAAAATTCTGCTCTTAGATTCCATCTGTATAGTTTATTGTTCACTCCCAATGTCCTTCTTTCTTTTCAAAGTAATAAGAAGAAATCAAGCTGTCCCTTGTGTCTCCATAGACTGTATTTAAATTTCTTATTCAAGACCTCAAAGTCCAAATCCTGGAGATATAGCTTGGTTTTCATAATAGTATTATTTGTTTCACCACGATGTGTAGCTAAATTTGGTTGGTTTGACTAGCCTTGTCTTATACACCCAGACAAAGAGCCTGCCACTGAATATTCTTGTCAGATCATGTAGCTGCCTCCGTTTTCCTTAGCAAGGGTTAACTAAGCAGCAAAGCTCAATCTCAGGGGAGACATCATTGTAATTGGTTCTGTGAATCCTTTTATTTTTCCATGGCACAGATGTTCTTCTTCATCAGGCCTTTATCCAATGTTATAAGTGCAGATGCTTACAGCTGTTATAATTTTCATTGATACATATTTTCTTCTTTTTCTTTTTGACACTGGTATGTTCTCATTGTTTAATATATCATTTTTATCAGTATTATCATTGTGAAGTTCAACAAGTTCTCACTAAGTATGAGGCATTATTAAACTCTTACAATCCAGTAGGTTTGTAATAAATTAAGTTCTTTACATACATTAACTGGTCTGTGTTATGTTAATGCTCACAACTCTACCAGGTAAGTACTTCTATTATCACCATTTTGCATATGAGGAGTCTGAGTTTTGAAGGATTAATTGAACCAAAGCCAAAGATGTGATACGTGGTGGAGGGAGGGTCCATATTTTTTATATTGATACTGATCCCATTACCTAGATGCTTTGGATTTTCTGGATTTCTTCTTGGATTTATTACTTTCCTTCTACCTAGGAACTCTTCATCTTCTTTAATAAACTGAAGCATAGAAAGCATTCCTCAAGTCCTTTACTCTCACCTCTGGAAGGGAGATCAGCTTACATTTATAGCTTACATAATTGGTGAGTGCCTTAGGCAGAAAGACAAACATAGCGCATGGCCTGCAGGTTGCTAGAAGAGTTCCCTCAGTGGCAGACTGTTTGGGCATCAGATTGAAGCAGTCTTTTGTGGCTTCCCCTAAACAGTCTTGGAAACTACTCTAAAACAGTCCAGGAAAACTACCTCTCTGCTCTGGTTTGCTGTCTGTTGACATTGTAAAATGGAAAAGAAGGGAGAAGGTACTTCTTGAATCCCGACTTCACCCTAATCTTTCCATTCTCTCATTTCCCTGTTAATCTGATGGCATCCCCTGTAACTGTGATTCGCAGGACTTGTGGAAACTCTTTTCTATGGCACTGCCATACTTCTATGTCTTTAGGGACAAATACTAGCTAGAAGTTTTGTGCTATCTGGGTGACTATACTTCTAAATATTCAATATGATATGTGAGCCAAGGTCAAAGACTATAAGATAAATAAGCTCTGAATTGGAAGCCTCAAATGAAGAGAGAGAGGCAGAGGCAGAGGTAGACAGAGAGAACTAAAGAGGCATTATTATGCCAAGGAACATAGTTCACTAAAGAGGACCAAGTCAAAAACTTTTTACATAGGAAGGAAAGACCAAATAAATTTTGTCAGAGCTTTCTATTTTGGAAGTCTGCTAAACTCTGAAAATTAGACGTAAGCTAGCTTATCTGCCATTTATTTTAGGTTTGGTAATTTATAAAACATTTTACCAAACATAATCATTCATCCATCATCCAGTAATTATAGGAGCCCCCTTGTCTTCCTGCTTTTAATGCCCATAAATATTGCTTTTGTTGAGATCACCATTTATCTCTCATTCAAAATGTTAATAGCCTCCTAAGGGTTCCACATACCTCCCTGTACTCAGATGTTTACAGTTTGGGCTCCTGGCTAGAAAGAAGCCAGTAAAAAATCTTAAATGTCCATATCTCATGGGCAACTCCCTTCTGACATCTGTGTGTATTTTGACTAACATCTTTAATCTGCATTCATAATTTTCATTTATGAATAACTTAAATTCAGCTTTTAGGCCTGTCAGTGATGTACCTGCAAATTCACCTTGTTATGACCAGTATAAGCAGTCTTATGATCCATACCTATCTCCCCTATCCTTCAGGTCATGTTCATGCTAAGATACATATAAACCTTAATAGAATACCATCTGCTACATATATAACTTAGTGAAAATAGGAGACAAGTAAGGTTGTCCTGAAAATTTGTATTTTAAATTATATTCCACCCACTTTAGGGAATTGGGAATGTTATTTGATAGCTTTGATTAAGCGTGGCCAAGGTAGTAAAATTTCTTCCATCTAGTTTTTTCCCTCCATTATACTGAAATACAGATTCCCCTTTACACACCCAAGAATGCATTGCAAGTGCTTTAGAATTACTAATGACAAAAACTCCCTCAGGAGTGACTCCTTTTAAGTCCTGAAATCACAATTCTTCGAGGATATAAAGTGTAACCAATTTACCCACCTTATCTGAACCAAAGTAGAGGTTTTAAAATTCATTCAGACCTAACAGGGAAGAGTACACCCAGGTAGTATTTTCCTGTTAAACACCTCTTATTTAGAGAGGTGTAAGAGTTAGCTGGAGAATAAAGAATCCATATTTTTCCTGTCTGTGTTATATGGGTTTTGGGGATAGAAAAATTTAGAACTTCCAATGTAGCAATTTCTGTTGACAAGAAATTCAATTAACTTGCAGCGGTAGTTGTTTTCCTGATAAAATCCCTGATTTTAGTAGTCCATCTGATGTTTTAACACTTTATAAACTGTTTATCAGCCTTTCTTAGGCTTACCAGTAGAGAGAACAAAACAAAACAAAATACACAACATTATCTCAGATGGCAGCAACATCAGTAGCTTTGAGAATATTATTTCTGTGGGTTGCATGTTTAGTCTTTATTGTAATTTTCCTTTGCCTACCATCCAATTTCTTTTAGACCCATATGGTGCCAATTTCTTGAAAGCTTATTGTAGTAATATTAAAAATCTCAATCTAAATAGCAAATTAGCCCCCAAATCATAAGGAAATAAGTCTGTGTGGGCTCACAAAATTTCCCCTTCAGGCCTTGAGATTCTACTTATCTACTTCTTTGTTTTTTATGAGAAATAAATTACTTTTAATGTTGCATTTTATAAAGGGCTTAAAATGTGTGGGTGTCCCCCAAAGTGTTTTACTTTTGTGGCATTTTAAAAACAATCATGACTTGAAAAAATCTCAATATTTGAGTGATGATAATAAAAATTGCTTTGGGCTGAAATTCTGTATTTTGTATCAGAGTCCACAGGAAAATTTTACAGCTAAGTAATAAACCTGGAAAATAAGGGTTTATCGAGGAAATGTTGTGTTGTTTTTTTTTTTTGTGGTACGCGGGCCTCTCACTGTTGTGGCCTCTCCCGTTGCGGAGCACAGGCCCCGGACGCACAGGCTCAGCGGCCATGGCTCACGGGCCCAGCCGCTCCGCGGCATGTGGGATCTTCCTTGACCGGGGCACGAACCCGTGTCCCCTGCATCGGCAGGCGGATTCTCAACCACTGCGCCACCAGGGAAGCCCTTATCGTGGAAATGTTGACAGACTCTAGCAGGTGCTACTGTAATATCTTGAATCTGATTTAAAAAGAAGTTTTCAATAATGTTTTTCCAAGCCAATCTTTTGGGGAATGCAAGTTAAAAAAAAAAAAAAGTTTACCACTACCTCAGTGATTGATGAAAATGTGAGGAATTTGTGGCCAGATACCTTGGAGTACCTGTGAATAACATCAAAAGCACGGAGAGATTACTGTCCTGTGAGAAGCCACCTATTAAAGTCTCACTGCATAGAGACTTTTTGATAAAATGATAGTCCATAAGTGCCATATGGATTATACTGGTATGTTCTCAGATAAAGGTAGTAGTGAAATAAACTGTCACCCCACTTAGTTATGTTTTAATTTAAAAAAAATAGGAAGATAATAACAACAGTAGTTGTGACTAAGACTGTGATTCTAGAAGAAATCAAGTCTATGTATTGATATATATAGTGTGTGCTCTCCCATATTCTCCACAAAATTATGGTACAAGTTACCTGGCTTGGATCAGTTTTATACTTTAAATTTTACAGATTATGACAGGAAATAAGAAATAGTTCCTTCAATTATCTAATTAAGATGCAGAACTAGTTAGGCAGGAGTACTATCAATTTGAGGTCACTGTCTTGCCCTGTCCCTAGATCATATAATGTAGTGGTCCTGAGAGAGGCAACATGTGGAAATGCTTAAATCTGTTTGTGCAAGTATCACATGTTAATGCTTATTAGTTATGTGACTTTGGACAAGTTACGTAACCTCTCTGAGTCTCAGTGTTTTCATGTAAAATGGGAATAATATGAGCAATAACAACAAGAGTGATAATATCTAATGTTATTGAGTGTTAGTATGTATCAGGCGTTGTGCAAGATACTTTACACATATTAACTCATTTAAACATATAATTGTGTCTATCCTATAGTTCTTTGTAAGAATTGTAGGCTGGACAAACAACAAGGTCCTACTGTATAGCACAGGGAAACTATATTCAATATCCTGTGATAAACTATAATGGAAAAGAACATGAAGAATAATGTATATATATGTATAACTGAATCACTTTGCTGTACAGTAGAAATTAACACAACATTGTAAATCAACTATACTTCAATAAAATAAACTTTGAAAAAGAGGTATTCCATATAAAGTCCTTTGCCCAATATTAAGCATAGCCTCAATGCAAGTGTTAGCTGATTCGGCTACAGGATTGATCTTCTTGCTTCATGAACATTTAGGTTAAAGACATAGGGGTCATTACTTTCCAGTATTGTTACTGCCATGAACTGTCATCACTGGTCTACATGAAACCAAACTATTATAAGACAACCTGTTCCACAAAAGCTCTGATCAGCACCAGTCAGGACTGATTGATTGTATACCAGGGACTGGGAAGAATTCATGAAACTTTCTCAACCCCACCATGAAAGATCTTTACCTGTACGCTCTTGGTTTAGGCATTGCCAGACATTTTTCCAATCAATAGTAGAAACCAAGTCATTTCAGTTTGGTGTTCTGACTTGATGTGCCAAAGCTTTAAAGAAATAACCATCTAAAATTTTTTTTTTTTTTTTTTTTTTTTGCGGTATGCGGGCCTCTCACTGTTGTGACCTCTCCCGTTGCGGAGCACAGGCTCCGGACGCGCAGGCTCAGCGGCCATGGCTCACGGGCTTAGCCGCTCCGCGGCATATGGGATCTTCCCGGACCAGGGCACGAACCCGTGTCCCCTGCATCGGCAGGCGGATTCTCAACCACTGCGCCACCAGGGAAGCCCTAAAATTTTTAAAGCAAAATATAAACAACTAGACAAAATTTTTTTCATGATATATATATTTCACAAATGGAGTCTAGCACCCAGATTAAGGACAGTATCTCATAAAAGCCACTCCAACCCATATTAGCTATATTTTTATGGAATTATTTAACCTTGCATAGAAATTAACTTAAGGATATTCTTTTATTTAGCACTTATGCATTCTTGAGAAAGCTTTATAAATTCTATTTCATTCTAGCAGAATAACTGGTAATTCTTCATACATACTAGAAAGAATTTGAAAATAAAGGGGAATCATTCATTTTGCCTTAAAAAATAAAATATTTAAAATTTTAAAGCTCTAACTCAATCTGACATTTAATCTACAGGGGTCTTCATAAAAAAAAATCCTTGGTTTAAATCTTATACTACAATTTCTAATAGAGCAGCCCCATTAGTAAACTATATTCATGCTAATGTGCTTGCTTGGGGCAATAATCATCAAAGTCCCTAGTTCTGGTCCTTGCCAGTGAAAGTGCACTAGGAGTGGGTGATGTAGTGTCGTAATTATACAATCAGCCTTGTCAAGGCATAGAGCATTGGGAATAGCAGAATCCTGAAGCTGAAAATGAGGCTAGCTGATAGATGACTGTCATTAGGTTCTTTTTTTGTTCACTTTGTGATGGGGTAGATACTGAGCTTAGGAAAAGGATTCTTAATGAAGGATAAAATCTTTGACCCATAGCCACTCTTTATGTGCTCATAGCCGCTCCCCTTCCTTTCCACAACTACACATATATTCTGTTCATCTCTCACCTTAGCCTGATGAAAAATAATAAACATCTGCCAACAACCTCCTTTTAATCAATCAAATTTAGATAATGCAAAGTAAAATTTTGCACACTGTTTAGCCTAATATTTCTAATCATGATGATAAATGACTCGTCCTGTCCTGTGCTCCTTTCCATATTTAATTGAATATTGATCGAATTTTGGCTACATAGATTCTATATTTAAAACATAAATTCATCTTACTAATATATTTATATTCAAGATATAGAAAAAAGCACATATATGTGCATATATGTATATGTGTATATTTATGTTTGTAGGCACATACACATACATATATATCATACAAGCTGTGTACATTTTATTTTATCACATATGGTACTAAATATAATTATTCTAAATTTTTTAACATTCTCAGAATGTAGAAGATTGGCATAAAGCCTTAACTGCTTTCTCTCATTCACTTTCAGCCTGTCTTCATTATTAACCTTATTTTCCTCCCTTCTGGCTCCATGCCCTTCTGGGTTTGATTGGGCTATCTCTCTTCTGCAGCCAGTGACCTGCTAAACCACTTTCCTATGGTAATTAGAAGGTGCAGAAGTAGGAGGGTAGATGTTCCCATTAAGTAATTGTAAGAGGATCTAATACTACATTTTGACTGTGGCATCCCTCCTAGGTCACATAGCTACACAGAACCAAGTTTGTCTTCTTCATAGTCACCGTTTTAGAATATTTTTTGTGCAACTCTATAGAGGATATCTTTTGAAGTAAGACTCTTCTAAATTATTAATGCTAGAATCAAACAATGTATATATATATCAGAGTATTATATATCTACTGTAATGTGGGAAACAATAAATTTTTAAAAATGTTTAAAAAAATAAGTCATTATTACAAATATAGATCATGGCAAGACTTGAGTACAATTAAAAACAAACAACTAGGAGGTTTTGTATAGTTATAAAGTGATGATATGAGGCCATGAAATACTTCTATATCTTGATGTGGTGGTGGTTATATAAATCAACATGTGATAAAATTGCATAGAATTATACACACACAGACACACACAAAAGTTTATGTAAAGCTGGTGAAATCAGAATAAGCTCTGTGGATTGCATCAATGTCAAATTCCTGGTTGCAATATTTGTACTATAGTTACGCAAAATGTTATCAGTGGGGAAATTGGTGAGGAACGAATGGAAACACTCTTTCAATTTTTTGTAACTGCCTATGAACCTAAAATTATTTCAAAATAAGAGTTAGAAAAAAAAACTATCTGGAGAAGAATTTGGGCAGGTGTAGAGGAAGCAAATCTGTGTCTTGTCTTTATTCCCAACATGGTTTTTCTGTTTCCAGGCAAATTGCTTGATCTCCTCATCCTTTGTTTCTCCTATGTGCAGCAAAATGCAAGTCCTAACTCTCTGAATTACTATAAACATTTTGAAATCAGTAGGAAGAATGACATTGCATGCATACATCTGAAAGATCATGATTATATATCACAACTTCCTGACAGCAATATTATAACACCCATCTACCTACACAGTTTTAGAAACAAAAGACACAGGGGAGCCATAAACTAGACATGCAGGTCCTGCTACTTTGATTCTGCATTTAAGAAAATCACTGTGTTCCTAAAATCTGCTACAATACCAAACTTCATTCACCTAATTATGAATAATAGATGTAACTGTGAACACTTTACACACATAAAGTACAATTTAATCCATTCGGATTGGAAAGCTTTCAGATTTGTGTCAAAATAAAAAGTACATTAAAAGTACTAGCTATACATTTACAGTAAAGAAATTAAGTTCTTTTCGTTCTGGATATGTATGGTAGCTAATGAAAACCTTTGCCATTTATAGAATGGAGTAACTTCCTGGCTGAATTAGAGTTGCTCAGCATGCCAAACAAAGCCACAGGCAAAGCAAAGCAAAAGGGAAGCTTGCTATTTTATAGGTTAGACAAGAAACAACCTAAATGACTCCTCTAAGGGAGAGACCTTCATATTTCATGCAAACCCCAGGAAATAATTAAGGCTTCAGTGCAATTCTGGGACCTGTGCTCTAGAAACTGCCTCAATAAACTTCTTTTTCAATCTGGCAAAATCGAGATGCTCTCTTATCCCTTACTACCTCTTTTATATAATCTTCCTTTAAGGCAATGAGAATTTAGCACATAAATTAAAAGCAGGAGGTTGTTTCAGGGAGGGGATAAACATGATTCAAATCCAGCCAGGTGCTTTATCACCAATTTGGGAGGTTGCAATGTTATTAGACATTCTGATATAAAGATGGAGAGGAAAAACTATTGGTAGAAAAGAGAGAGAAAAAAAAAAAAAGCCCTTGGAAGGTAAACCAAAAACACAAAAGTACTTCAAAGGAAAAATAAACTAGCTGCCTCTCATTTAATATTCCAGAAGGGGAAAAAATTCATTAGACACTTAAAAATTATCATGAGATAATTAAAAGTAGATGATCTTTTAGACTAAATCTCTGTAATACTGTAGTAGTTATTTCACCTAAATTACAAATGAGAAGTCCACAAATCTTATGGAGTCAGGGTAAGGGGTACTGGCTGTCAGTTGGTCTAGGCTGGGATGACTAGGTGATAAATGAATTCAGATTGTGGCTTTGTCACTATGACCTGTGGCCTTAAATGGATTCTGCTACCTGTTTAGTCTTCATTTTCCCCATCTTCAATACAGGCACATCTATGGTCTTAAAGCTGGTCTCTGTGAGGACCTAGGGATCCCTCAGGGTACCATGAAGCCCTTTCAACACCTTCTATTGCTATAGGTATGGCTCAGTTTTATTTGTTTAGATTTTCAAGTAAAATTTCACTTGACAAAACAACTTCACATTTTAAAATTTTTGAATCAGTGAAATAGATAATCTTCTGGAGCTCCTTGCTGTGCCAAAGTTTCAATAAGTTCTGGTATTCACTGTTTTAAAGATTTACCATCTCCATAAAGGAACATTGGGCTGGTCTCTTCTGTGTGATTTTTCTATTATTTTTCTTTCCTTTTGTACACAGCAAATTACTTTAAGATATTGATTTGATTTGTGTTTTGTGCTTGCTTCTTTAGAATAAATAGGAAAAGCTGTATGTTTCTAGTTTGGGTGCTTCATCTTGAAAGGGATTTTACACTGTAGTACCTAAAATTGTAATTTCAAGGCAACAGCACCCAGGAGATAAGCCTCTCGTAGGTTTTGTTATTTGAGAAATTGACTTATTTCTATCTAGCCCTGGAGGTGAGGGTGGAACATAAAAGAGGCTGAACCCAACAACCTAGAGAAAATAGATTAGGTTCTCTAAGACCAAAGAAGGAAGAGGGAATCACTGGGGGCATTTCCAGAAAGGGGCTGGGAATGGGGTGGGGTAGGGGGAACCTAGCCTCCTACTCTCACTCTGTCCGCACAGAAGTGCTAAGCCTCTCCCAGGATGGTGTATAGATGGATGCCCAGGCCCTGGAGGACTGAACACCATGAGACAAGGATTTATAGGAACATGTCCCAGCTAGCTTGATGGAGAGAAGAGTCATGTGGAGTAGAGCCCAATCCTCCAGTCACCCCAGTCCATCCAGTCTAGATCAGCTGACATCCAGCCAACCCCACAACATGTGAATGAGCCCAGTCGAAATCTCAGAGCCACCCAGCACACCCAAACTCATGAGCAATAAATACGCATGTTATATGCCAAAATGAAAAAGAAAGATGAAAAATTATTTGGGAACTATAAGGATTGTGCATACTTGACAGAAAGATTGGGGAATTCTGCTTCTGTAGAGCCGAACAAGAGCACCTTCATGTACCAATTATGAAGGCTGGAAAAATGGAGACTCTGCTTCTGTTTACCAAGCATCCCATATCCCTCATCAGATTCTTTGATATCTCTAGAAGAATCCGTATGGGGATCTCCCAATACATGATTAAAATGGAATTTCTGACCAACTCTGATAGGTGAGTACCAAGCTGGAATCATTTTAATTTAGAAAAAATAAAACTAATGTGATGATCCTCCAATCTAGTATTTCAGACCAAATTTATTTCTGTTTAATATGAGGAAATGATGAAAAGACTTCCCTTGGACAGATTTGTGTTTTGTCCTGGAAAAAAAATTTCAAGTGAACCCTTTATTATGCAAACATATAGAGATCCTCTTCTGAAATGGATGGCCTTGAGAGCACTGTTCTATGGGATTACAGAAAAAGGTCAATATTTCCTGAGCAATACTATGTGTTAGACAACATGTTAAGATATTGACACATTTTGTTTTATTTAACTGTTACAATAACCCTATTTGGTAAATATTATTATCCTGATGTTTAGATAAGGAAGTTCACAGAGTTTACGGAACTTGTGCAAAATTTCACAGCTAATGACTGGTAGTGTTGGGAATCAAAGCCAGATCTAATTGCAAAATCCATTCGCTTTCATCATTATAATTATAGCAGGTTCTCAATGGAAGTTTGCTATATTCATGAGTACAATAATAAATGAGTACATGAATAAAAACAAAAGAAAAAAGGAATATAACAAATGAGTGCAAATTAATAAAGAAATATATGTATCTGTGTTCTGTAGAAACTATTATCTAATCTTTCAGATTAATATCAGTTGTTTCTATTTATTTATTAATTCAAATTTGATAAACATAGCTTTGATTCCTTTTATTCAGGCCCAAGTATTTTCATTTGGCAAAAGAGAAAATGACTCTCAAAGCTCTCATTAACTATGATTCAAAATTCAAACCCAGGTTTTATTTCTCTGTGGTTCATACTTTTTCTGCTACACTACGTTATCTTTCTGTAAAAGTCACGTTTAAATTAATTTTGATGATAATAAATATTAAACAATATGTTGTAATTTTACTTGCTATTATAATAACATATACTAAGCATTGAAGTTTTGGTAGCAAATGTGTAAAGCTGATGCATTATCTCATTTAACCATCACAGAAGGTGGACAAATGGAGGCTGTTGCCCATTTTATAGATGAGAAAACAAATTTAGAGACAGTAAGGAATTTGCCTAAGTCATACAGATGATAAGTGATAGAGCTAAAACTGGAACACAGTGCTGCTTCCTCCTAAATTCTGCCCTAAAAAACTGCTGTGTGATACCATACTTCATCACTCACTCCATGAGGCAATGTTTTTTGTTTACTTAGTTTTTGTGTCTCTCTTCCCCAGTGGAATATAAAAACTGTGATAGAGGGACTTGTTCTTTCTTAAAATCCCAGATCTTGGGATAGTACCTGCTATATCATAACTTAATATTTTTTTAAATGAATAAATAAATGATTTTTCCTGGTTAAGCAAAGACTGTACATATTCTCCTTTGTGATTCAAATCTCAAAAGTCTAATTTAGAAATAGATCTAATAATGGACAGAGACCCTGCAAAAATTCACTCATTTGGCTGCTTCTTTAGGGTAAAAAAAATTTGAACATTGTATCTTCATGAAATAATCAGTGACTTGTCCATGATTCTGAGTGCAGTTCTTCATCCATCTACTATTTAATAGCAGGACCTTGGGAAAGTCACTGAATGCATTTATTCGGAATAGAATTTTACCGTTGAGTCATATTCATACTACTGAATTTCTCTAAAGATCTAATGACAATTCATTAGAATATATAATGCTTTCAAAGATAAATAGTAGCAGTAAAAATGATAAATAATAAGATAACTTTCATCTTTGTCTCTTCCAAACAGTGGCTGTGACTAAAAAAAAATAATCTCTCTATTTTAATTTAAATTGTGAAATGTCATTAATTGGAGTTTGTCTATGCCACTAACACTATGGCTTCTAATTCCAATATGTCTCTTCTATTCCACTGTTACAAAATATAATAATTTATCTGTATCAAAACATACCCCCCCAAACCCATTCAATTAGTATTCACAAACTTCTAAACAGTATTAAAAGTCATTATCATATTATTACATGTATTTAATAAATGACAATTTTATCTTTTCTAGAAGGTTAGAAGTATTCTGTCTCTTCTGTAGAATATGTATTTATTATTTTTAAATTATATATGTACATAATACTGAGGTTGTATTTACATATAGCATTTGGTCTTGACCACAAACAAACCAGAGATTTCAGCACCCAGTTCATGCATTTAACTGACATCAGACATTCAGATTTGAGTCCGATTTTATTCATGTAGAAGGAAGTGGCTGAGTCAAATGGGAAATTACTATTTCCTGTCACTCTGTGTCGCTACTGCTAGAGAACAATGGAAAAGAGGAAAGAAAGAAAGTAAATGAAGGTTCTGCTCATGTTATACATTTAAACCTTAAGGAAGACTTCATATCTGTGTACAGAAGAAAAGTTTATTAACACAGAAATCTGCTCTCCTTCTAATCATGGTGAACTGAACTGAGAAATTCAGTTTCTGAACTGAGAAAGAGAGAAATTCTTTTCTTCTCTTTGCCCCTCACACTAACTGCCACTCTGCCATCAAGAAAAAAGAAAATTAAGATCCACACACACCTCCCAATAGCTACAAAAGTTAGATTTCACAATAGAATTCCCATTAGCTCCAACTGGTAATATTATGTGGGCAAGAAAAGTAATCTGGAGGACAAACAACTTAAGAGTGTAAAATTTTTTTTAAAAGTTTAATTGAGAGAATCTATTAAACTGGGCTAAAATTCATGTTGACCTTTGAACAATACAAGTTTTCTTAGAAAACATAAATGCTGGAATCAATCTATTTGTAAAAATATAACTGAAAGAGTCTTTATATATAGGCAGGTCTAAATTATTTTGGTTAAACATATTAGGTCATTTTTACCCTTTGAAATATCAAATTATCTTTATTTCCATTTTTTTTCAGAGGAATTTTAAGGGTGGATCAATTTATAACTTAGACAATGAATCATCTTGAAGTGTACAATGGACCACTGAAAAATGATTTTAGAATCATCTCTTTAACTAGTTCCAATTGTAAACCACTAAAAAAGAAAGCCCTGGGAACACTACATCTGAATTAAACTGCACATCAATTAGAGCTCCAGAAGAAAATCTGACAGTAAAGAAAAATAGGTCAGCAAAGCTCGGAGGAAGGTTTCAAGATTTTGAAAAATAGTGGTGGCAGATACTCAGTTCTCAAGCTTTAAAAATGCAGTAACGGGATTCCCTGGTGGCGC
>NC_041215.1:114211961-114228329 GCF_002837175.3 Physeter macrocephalus
CCACAACAGTGAGAGGCCCGCATACCAAAAAAAAAAAAAAAAAAAAAAAATGCAGTAACAACAACAACAAAGTCTCAAATAATCTCCTTAGAAAGAAGTCAGAAGATAAAAATCTATGCAGTAAAAGGAAGTTAAACCCACTTTTACCTTTTCTAGCTTCAAATTGAGAAGTTAGAATTTTCTCTTTGCTCCTCGCCGGTAATAGACTATCTATTCAAAGAATTACCCTGACCTCATCTCTTTGACAATTCACTGCTGGTTTCACATGTTCAATATTACAAACAATTCGATTTTCTAACATGAAAATTAGAGGTCACGATAATAGCACATGTAGAACAGCAGCTAAGGAACCTGTGTAGGAAAGCATGTGAAGATAGGAGACAAGTTCTTTCTTCCAAAAAGTAGAAATATTAAATATTAAACATGAGGTGACCTCCTCCTACCCTCAGTGTGGTGTAAGAACAAATGTTAAATCTTTCATACTTGAGATTTTAAAATTGAGTAGCTTTGAAATGACATAATGAGGGTGTTCTAACTATGAATGTATGTGTCTTTCCTTATTGTTTTCACCTCAGATATTATCCAAAATTATAACACGTGGTGGACACTCTTACTCTACGCTAAGCAGCATTTTTAGCACAAGTATTACCTCATTCTCATAACTTTTCTATGAAGTGAGTACTATTATTATGCTCATTTTCAGGGGGCACAGAGAGATTAAATAACTTGTCAAGGGCCACACAGCTGATAACTGAGGCAGCTGGATTTGGACCCATTCAGTCTGGTTCTAGAGTCTGTATGCTTAACACAAACTAGCACCAAACTATACATTTTAAATTCTTAATTTATAGTGTCACTTGTGATCAGTATCAATACTGCATGGTAGCTCACAGAATAGTTTTGAGCTTGCTTTGTCATAATATTTTATATGTAAAACATCAATTTAAAAAATTCCCCCATAATTAAATGAATATCTAGTACTTGATCCTGAAAATGTGACATAGACCTTCACGATAAAGCAATAAAAAATTTCCATGAAGACAATAAAAAGTATTATTCATGATGGAATCTTCTCTTTTATGGGCATGATGATGAGACACAACTACAGATAAAATGTCACACTCCTCCACTCCTCAAATTCAGGAGGAGTGTAAGTGACTATAAGCTGCAGTGGTGCATGTATTTGGAGAGGAAAGGGTGAAGAATGGTTTAAAGACCTGGCTCAGGAGGCATCAGAGTTACTGATACAGAATCCGGGCATTTCAACATACCGCTGTGTCCTTTAGGACTTAAGTTCCTCCATTTTCCTGATCTATAAACTGGGAGAATAATGGCTCATACCTGCTAGAGTTTCAGTAAAGATTACATAATACAACATATATAAAGCACCAAGCAGATGCCTGTTTTGTAAGACACGCCTTACCTACATGGACTCACAATGAAGTTCCTTCACTAAACTCACATACACTTTTCAGAATCTGCCAAGTTGTCTTTTAAAAACTGCTTGCCCAACTTGTTAGCAACAACTCTGAAAGAAGGAATTCTCACAATTATCTTCTATCCTGGATGCATAAAGCCCCAGGAAAGCATATGGTATTATACAAACATTAAATAATAATACGTTCTGCTCTGCTTACCAAATTAAATCAAGTTCTAAATGCAGCACATGCAGAGTAAAAATGGCTGCCGATAAGAAGAAATTTTGGTGTTGAAATTTGTGTTTCTGTTACATAAAATGTTGTAGAATGATGTACCAATGGAAGAATGGAAGGAAAACTTGGAATATGGATGAAATTTTTAAAAATACTTTCTTCTTTATATATAAAAACATAGATTAGTGGTTATAATATTTATTTACTCGCTGTGTGAATTTAATCATGTAACAGATTCTCTGTGACTGACTTTATCTGTGAAATGGACATAATAATGATACTTAACCTTATAGGTTTGTGATGAGAAAAATTAATTAATGAATAAAATATACAGAGTAGTGGCTTACACAGAGTAAGTGCTTGACGTTAGCTATAATTATTATTTCTTCTACTTATGTTACACTTTCCACAGGTATTTTATAACGCAAGTATAAATTGGTTATTTTATAGCATCATATCTCCCCTTCTACCAACTTTGTCAATAAATAAAAGGGATGCAGCCAAAATGAAAGTGGGTATTGGAGTAATTATGATGGTGATATTTCACTTTCATAAATTCTCTCTTAGTGAGGATTGGAAGTAAAGAAAAAGAAGCCTCTAAGTTACTGAAATAGTTATTTGCAAAATACTTTTGTTGACTCAGACCAAATTACTCATATTTTACAGACATTTCTGAAACAATTCTCTGTTTTGAGGCTTTTGACCTATAGCTAATAAAAGAAGATTGTTTTTAAATACTCCATGATCTAGGAGCTGAGCCAGGGAATTTACATGAGCTATTTTATTTAATCTTTGCAAATCACTATGAGGAAGTTTATTAGTTTTCTATTGCTATAACTCATTACCACGAATGCAATGGCTTAAAACAATACAAATTAATCTTCTTGCAGGTCTGGACATCAGAAGTCAAAAATCAGTTTCTAAACTGGACTAAAATCAAGGTGTTGGCAGGCCTGCTTTCCTTCTGGAGATTCTAGGGGACAACTTGTTTCCCTGCCTTTTCTAGTTTCTAGAGGTTGACTGTATTCTTCTGCTTGTATCCCCCTTTCTCCATCTTCAAGGCATATCACTCCAAATCTGCTTCCGTTTTTATATCTTCTCTCTCTTACGTTGATTCTTCTGCTTCCCACCTATGTGGATCCTCAGATTACATTGGCCCACTTGGATGATCCAGGATAATATCATCTCCCCATCTCAAGATCTTTAATTTAATCACATCCTCACAATGCCTTTTAACATGTAAATTAACATGTTCACAGAAGATGGGGATAGGACATAACATCTTTGAAGGCAGGGGATTATTTTTCAGCCTACTGCACGTAGATAATATTATACTCATTTTGTGGATGAAGAAAAATGTAATAATTATTAACTCCATTAATACACTGAGAAACAAAAATTCAAAAAGGTTGAATAATTTACTCAAATTCACAAAACCAAAACGTGGGCACCAGCATACTAATGTAGGTCCTTTTGACCCTAATGCTGTTTCCACTACACAATTCTGCCCCCAAAGTAGGAAAAAAAGATAAAGGAAGGACTCCCTCCTTAAGGGTAAATTTTTTTTTCATTTTCTTTATGAGTTAAAAATATTTATTAAATATATATTGAATAGCTACCTACATGTAAGACCCAATTTTAAGTTCTGGGAAAAAATATGAATCAGACCAAATCAGTAACTGTTAGGTAATCTCATATCTTCCCATATATTTGAATACTTATAACTCTTAAATCTATATCTACAATCCTGACCAAATTCAACTACCTAAGTGATAGCTCCACTTTTATGTTCAATAAACCTTGTCAATTTGCCATGTCTGGAACTGAACTAGCCTTCTCTACCTCAGGCAACAGCACCACCATATTTCCCTCCCTCAGCATCCTTTAATCAATAATCAAATACCTAAACTGTCTCAAAAATGTTTCATAATTTCATTAACTTCTTATTTTCCTTACCCCCAGACTTCTAACTGGTATCTTCATTTCCATTCTTGCATTGCCTGAATCTAATCTCCATACATAAATTGGCATGATCTCTTTAGAAAATAAATTAGATTATATCATGTCCAGGGCAAAATACTTCAATATCCACTGCATTTATAATAAAATCCAAATTTTTCATGCTACACAGTGTTACCACATACCTTGCTCTTTTTAGGACATTTGTGTGCCTGTTGCCCCGGCATAACTAGTAATAGAGCCTCCTTTCACTCTTAAACTTGTTCATTTGGATGACAAATTACATGGTCACCATATATATAGGGCTCTGTGTTATCTTTCCTCTGCCTAAATTTCTTCCCATAGCCAAAGTATCTCTCGGGACTCAGTGAGGTCTGTTCTTAAGTCTCCACTGTAATTATTTTTCTTCAAAATCTAAACCAAAGTGTTTAATCCTATACCTAGTTGTTTTATTTGTTGAATGTTTGTTCTTACCATTAGACACCTCAGTCTACATAGTACCTGGCGCATGGTAGGTGTCCACACATATTTATTAAAAGATTAATGACTAAACAAATATGCCATATAGTCAGAGAGTTATATAAACATGCAGTATAACATTTAAATAATACAATACAAACTAACACAGAAGAGAAGGAAGTTACTTCTGTTTAGAGAGAAAAGAGTTTGACTTCACAAGGGGAGGAAGCCCAATCAGTGTTGACGGATAAAAAACATCATGCTATGTGAATCAAGAAGCTACGAGAAAAGATTTCTAACCAGAAGGAATGTCATTTACAAAGACAAAAAGATTTTAAAACAGTGTGATTATTCAGGAAACTCAAAGTAGCTTCTATTATTAGAGTGTACAGTCTTGCATAAATGATATATTAATGCCATGAATCCCTAAGGACAAAACCTAAATTATGGAGAAGACTGCAGGAAATATAGAGAAGAACTAAGAAATTCAAAACTTAGTTTTGTTTTCATTTATAGTGCTAGGATGATTTGAGAATGTCTATTGCACATTTAGCTCACCTTATTAATTACAGAAGTTCTTAGATAATTAAATCAGTTTTTGAAGAGTGATATTTCAAACTTCATTACTGTAAAGAATCCACTCAATTGTGACTTTTCCATGTGATATTCACAAAATTGTAATACACAGTCCATAAGGAAACTATATCAAGACTTACGGTACAGAAAACTCAACTGGGCTTTTCCCTCAAATAATTTTTTCAGTTTGCATTTTAAGAATTTTCTCAAATTTCTTCTTTGGGTGATGTATTTTTATTCACTCTCAGATTGTAAAAAGAAATAGGCTAAAACTACTGGATTAACATTTTGGCATTTATATTATACAAATACTAAAATGATCAGATCTGTAGAATTTATAGAACATCAGGTCATATTTTGATGTAAATAAGAGTTGGAATAGTGAATCAAAACTCATCTCAGACCCATTTATCTTGGTACAGAAAATTGTAATGGTTTCTTTGAACTTAAAATATGCACTCCAAAGTTGCACACTGGTGGACTACAGGATGTGAAAGCTTTGTTTGGCTCCCAGGGTGTTTCAAAAGTTTGAGCCAAGGTTTAAATTTAGAGAAAAATCCAGAATTCTGGCCCTTCCTGAAAGTTTTGAAGATCTGCTAACTCTGGTGGAAAAAAAACATAGTCCCCAAGAGGCAAATAAATGTTTTCTACTTCACACAGAACCATCTCCTTCCATCACCCCAGGTACTGAAATCCACACCACTCTCCTAACATAAGTTATATGACTGAGACCTTGTGCCAGACAAAAACAAAAAACAAAAACAAAACCAGAAACAACAACATAAAAACAACTATTAAAGACCAATCGAGAGTTATCAAAATGTCTAGAAAAATGTTTAGAATTTGATCATTTATAATTCTGAGAATTGAACGTACATGCTATGCTGACAAAATCATCTAAAAATGGAAACAACTCAAACCTTCAATCTTTTCCTTCTTGAATTTTGTTAACTAAACTATACCTAAACAGCAACAAAAACAACAACAAAGCCAAGCAAATCCAGTATAACAATTTTTCCTCCTGACCAATAAGTTATTTGTTTTGGTATCTGGTCAATATAACATAAACAGCACAGTACAATAACCCTAAAATAAATAAATAAATTATGAGATTGATCTGTGGTTTGAATGAAAATACCTCCCTATAATATATCTTTCAATATAGCAAATGTAATTTATTTTATTTAAATAGATTAAATACCCAAACTGTTCTAGATTTGGAAATATAAAGGCAGAAGTGATGGGCACTTACCTTAGCTATCTGGACACACCAATTAAGCAAAAGCTGGGATCCAATGTTATCCTTGTGTTCATGGACATAATCCAACAGGCAGCCATGGGGCATAAGCTGTGTAACCAGCTGAATGGTTGGGCTTAGACACACACCCAATAACCGGACTAAGTGTGGATGGTCCATACTTGCCATGATCAGAGCTTCCTAAGAGAAAAAAATATAACACCATTATTTAAACTCAAAGTTTATTACCATTATAGTTACTTGCCCTGTACTAATGGTATTGATAATGATTTTGAAAATGTACTCTCACTCAATGGAATCAAAAGTGAAAAGACATTATTGTAGCTATTATATTTCTAAAGTGGTTTAATTCAAGTGAAATTAAATGAAAAATAGACTATACAAAATGGGAAGTATTATAGAATAACTGCATATAAAATTAATAGCAGTATTTTCTCTTTTGTAATATGAATAATATTAGATTTTATTTACTGCCAAGTAAGTTGAAATTGAATCCTAATTTATACTGTAGATTTTTAATCTTTGATCTTTGGTTCTAGAGTCCAATAATCTGTACAAATGCACTTATTTTTATAAGGTGGCTCAGTTACAAATAAGGAGATTCAAAGTTAACTCATTCATTATTGGCGTGGATTCAGACAGCATACACAGGTATAATTTATAAATTATAAATATCATTATAAACAATTACAAACAATATGCCTATTGTGAATTTATGCAGAAAAATAAGCGTTTTAATAAGACATTTTGCTCCATAACTTTGCTTTTACTCAAATTTATTTCATTTTCAAAATTATAAGTGATGTTTATTCATAGAACCATAAAATGTGAGAGCTAGGCGAGATTGTACAAATTTGTGTACTCCAATTTTGTCGTTTCATGAAGTGATAAAACAGTTCTAACCTCTTTTTCATAATCATAAAGGCAGCTTTGCTTAATGGAGATAAAGTGTGGACATATGATGGTTATTTAGCACATCCTAAAGTTAGTCTTCAATCAACAGTTATTTTAAGTATCTTTAGTCCAATTTGAAACTGATATGACCTTATACACACACACAGAGTGGGTCACACATCCATGGAAATTTATTATCAATCAGTTACCTATACGCAGGTATGAGATTGTTCATTGTACTATTCTTGAATATTTTTTGTAACTTTGAAAAGTTTCAAACAAATACTTGAAGACAGAAAGCTATATTGAGCTTCTCTTTAAGACAGCATGGAAGATTGATATACACATTTACCTCCATTTCCTCTCAATTCTACCATTTTAACAACAAAGTAATTAATAAAAAGCCAGAAACTGATAATCACAAGAAGAAATGAGGATGGAATGCTAAAAGTAGGAAGTGGCTTACTAGTAGTAACTGACTTAGCAAACATAAGAAATCTGAAGCCTAACTTAGTAGGGGGAAAACTGAAAAGAAATCCAATTTACCCCACTCATTTACACACCAAAGTCTCAGTAGTGTTACACCACAAACCACTATACATAAACGGAGCAGGAGGGACTGACATCATCAGGATTTTTTCAAAGTCCATTTAGGATGCACTTAGACTACAGATCTCCTTCTCCCCTTCATCCTTAGGAGAGGCTAAACCAAAGGGATTGTGGACTGAATATCAGGCAATGGAAAGAGAAATACTCTGGTGAAAATAGTAAGATCATGTAAATTTATATATGGTGAAAGATGGGGCCACGCTCCAGTTTCTTCTCCCAAATGGAGCTGTGACTTCAAACTTCTGGAAGTTTTGTTTAAACCTCAAATTCTACATCCAGCAAAATTTGAACCAAGTGAGTAAACATACAGACATATCTGTTCTTAAAAACGATTATCTCACGTTTCCTTTCTCTGTTAGATGTGCTCATTTAATAAAAGGTGGAAGGCAGTTAAAAAAGTACATTTAATTGAGGAAACAAGGAAATGACAGAAGGGATACTCCAGAATAAAAGCTATACAGAAGCCTGAGATAGGAGCCAGTCCAGACTGGAGTAGGACATATTGCTCTGGAAAAGATGATGCAAGAAGATGGAATTGATAGAAAACCTAATGAGTTTAAAATGCATTAAGAGTATACATATTTTCCTAGCAGAATCTGAACATCAAATTAGTGATAGATACACAGAAAACTAAGCAAAAGTAAAATAAAGAAATGAATTTGAGGTTTTACCTCAAATTGTGTTTTCACAAGATACACACAAGAAAAAGTCATCATAATTACTATAAAGCAGTGGTCCTGAACATTTTTGGCACCAGGGATCTTTTTCATGGAAGACAATTTTTCCATGGACCAGGGGCGGGCAGGGCGATGGCTCAGGATGATTCAAGTGCATTCCATTTATTGTGCACTTTATTATTATTACTTTGTAATATATAATGAAATAATTATACAGCTCACCATAATGCAGAATCAGTGAGAGCCCTGAGCTTGTTTTCACTTGCCACTCACTGATAGGGTTTTTTGTTTTTGTTTTTGTTTTGTTTTTTGTTTTTGCGGTACGCAGGCCTCTCACTGTTGTGGCCTCTCCCGTTGTGGAGCACAAGCTCCGGACGCGCAGGCTCAGCTCAGCGGCCATGGCTCACGGGCCCAGCCGCTCCGCGGCATGTGGGATCTTCCCGGACCGGGGCACGAACCCGTGTCCCCTGCATCGTCAGGCGGACTCTCAACCACTGTGCCACCAGGGAAGCCCCACTGATAGGGTTTTTATATGAGTCTGCAAGCAATTGATTTATTATAGTCTCTGTGCAGTCAAACCTTTCTGCTAATGATAATCTGTATTTCCAGCTGCTCTCCAGCGCTAGCCTCACTGCTTCAGCCCCACCTCAGATCATCAGACATTAGATTCTCATAAGGAGCATGCAACCCAGATCGCTCACATGTGCAGTTCACAGTAGAGTTTGTGCTCCTATGAGAATCGAATGCAGCCATTGACCTGTAAGGAGGTGGAGCTCAGGCAGTTATGCGAGTGATGGGGAGTGGCTGTAAATACAGATGAAGCTTCGCTCGCTCACCCACCACTCACTTCCTGCTGTGTGGCCTGGTTCCTAACAGTCCATAGACCACTATAGTTCTGTGGCCTGGGGGTTGGGGACATCTGCTATAAAGCACAGCTGCAGCTGGGAGTCGTTATATAAGCATAACAACATAAATATGAAACATTAATATAAGCAAATATCATATGACTATATTGGAAAATGAAGAAAAGGAAGATATATTTCTGCAAGGTGGTGATGGGAAGGAAGTGAAGTACATTCCTGTTGTTCACAATGAAAAGTTAGTATATGCATAAAACTGAAAAATCAAGAGTTGACAGTATAAGCCTATTATTTAGATAGAGAGTTAAGTAAAAGAAGAAATTGCTGAAAATTGAAAGTGATTACTTTGGGCAGTGTAAAATGGGGGCAGGGAAGGAAAAGAGTGTCACTAGTGACTGCTGTCTTTCACCATTATTAGCCGTGTAGGACATTATTCACTTTTAACCTCCACTACTATTTGAGTAGTGTTGAGTTCACCTAAGCCTAAATATTATTCATAATTATGGGGTAAGTCTGATGGAGTATATAGATTTTACTGGATCCAGCCAGGGTCTTACGTGAAATATAACACTTTATTTTTTGAAGAAGGAAGGGTGGGGCAGTATGAATACGTGTCCAGAGAAGGGAGAGATATAATGCTAAACAGAAGAAATAAGCTGGTAAGGGGGTTTCAGCCTAACTCAAGGCACATTATTTTTGAGGCTTTTGTGGGCAGAAGCTGAAATTGTTGTTTTTCAGGTGGCTTCCAAGTAGATTAGGTCTTCCAATTCCTCCTTCCCCAGCAGCCCCAGGGAACCAGATGAGTCAGAGAACAAAGGAGAGCACTAGTTTCTCTGCCTCTTTGCTGAGCCCACCACCACTGCAACACCTTGAGAACTGGCAGCCCAGGAACCACTGTCCTTACCTCCAGCAAGGACAGTGTTATCCTCAGGTGGTACCAGTCAAACGGTCCCAAGGTAGGACCTCGCGGTGGCTCAGAGAAAAAAGAAGCTCCACATGGAGACCAGAGCTGGTGAGAAAAGACACTGTAGATACTACAGGGTGACTGCAACTGGGAGACTGTTGTGTAAGATCATATGAGATACGCAGCCCTTCCCAAACTATTCGGGAAGACTTCCACGGAAGTTGGGAGTTTCTGCACAATTAGCAAAGCCAGAAATTTGAGTTATTGCTACTAATATGGCTCTATTTGGATCCATGAGGTGGAAACATTTTGGTTTTGCTTCCTGTATATTTCAGTCAACATTTGAAATAAAGCAAACTAATGTAATTATAAGGAGAGTACAAATAGAAACGTTAGCCAAGTTGCATTATCTATTATTTAATGTAGTATTTTTACTAACTAATTAAATAGTAATTAACATTAATAGTAAAAGCATAAACCAGAGGGTTCCTTCACTGAATTATGACATGCACACATATAAATATAGACACCAACAAATAAGCAAAACATAATTAAATTAAATATCTAACTCAATCAAGTACCAAATTAGATATTTAATTAGATATTAAATATTAGATAGCTGATTAAATTAAATTTATGCTAATTGCATTCTCTCTATTTCTCTTCTAGTGGCTCTAGTTTTTCATGTCCATCAGATCGACCCAGGTTTATCACTATAAGGGTAGCTTTCCAAGCCCCACTCCCAGATAATCAAGTCTAGAAGTAAATCAGAATCAACATTTGTAGCAAGCTCCCTAGGAGAAATTACTGTAGGAAACATAGAACTTTGAGAACCCCTGGAATATCTGCATCAAATGTATGTCTCTATCATCCATTGCAAAGGAAGTAACATGCAACAGTTGTTTGATCCTCATTGTAACTCTAGGAAGCAAAGGAGGCGGCCATTCTCAGCTGTAACATAAGGAAACCAAGGTTGAGCAGAATTACCGCCCCAGGTCATATGATGTGTAGGCAGCAGGATCAGTGTTAAGACTCGGGTTTTCTGATTCTTAGTACAGTGCTATTTCTTAGGACAGTAAACATACTGTTACTTTAAAATTTCCATTCTATCAGCACTTCGAACTGTAGATGCTTATCTAATTAACAAGAAGGCAGCACCAAACACCTGACTTTAGCCATACTTGAGTGAATTGGGTCAAGTTATATTGATACTTTAGCTCCTGAGGAGCAACTCGAGCAACAGATTTGCACCTACAGGTAAACTGCCATCACTTACAATATGCTTTCAGAAAAAGCCGAAGAAAATATATTTCTCTGATTTCCTGTGAGTATTATTTGGTACAGGCCATTTCCTATGATATAGAACATGGTGAAATTTAAGGTAAAAGAAAGATTTTAAGGTATTTCAGGCCTTCTTTTTCAGGACGAAATATATAAACAAATTTTTTTAATTTTACAACTCAAGGAGTAATGATATTTCCATTCTAAATATGCATGTGAAAAGTTTACATCAGAAGAGTGTAAAAAAGTCGCATGAAAGTTCTCTTTTAAAAAATCTATTAGTAAGTCCTGGCAAAAAAGCTGGGGTTGTATTAAGGAAAATTGCTCATCACACTACAAAGAGTATTTGAAACCAAATTGCAGAGTATTTGCATAACAGTTCTCTTTTTTTGAGAAAGAAAAGATGAACACGACACTAATTGTAGGTTTTATTTTTTCATAAAGGAAATAGCAGATGGCATTTTTGGGGGATAGGGGAAGAAATAAAGAGAAGAGAATGTGGATTCATTTAGAGTGATGAGTAAGATGGAAAGGGAAAAAAATTCAATATTTTAATAATGGAGTGTTAGGTTTCAATAAATTACTCTATGTTAAAATTAATAACGTCCTTTGTTACCTATCTCTGTGTGGGGCCTATGGAAGCAATTTTGGAATCTTTGCTGCTGTCACTAGAAAATGTCACCAAAGACCACTGGAATACATACAAGTTGACGGGAATATTATCTATTTTTCCAGAAATGAAATTATTTTCTGTCTTTGTTTTCCCTTTTGCTTTACAAAATTTTTCTTGTAGGTGAATTAAATAGTTTTCTCATTGGACAGAGAGGAAGGCTGTAACAGGTGCTATACTGAAAACTCTAAAGCAGAAACATTTTTCTTTACAATGAGTTCTGGTTTCAATAAGGACATTTTTTTTAAACTATCAAGGGATGACCAGGGCATAGATAAAACGCTCTGAAGCATGTGTGCCACTATTCTCTAGCCTATGCGATTTGTATCTCTATTTCATTCTGAAGGAAAGACATTTCTGTACAATAATAAAAGTGAGCAATACCATTTGTCACACTAAGGCATCATTTTGCCCAGCCTTCAGATGTTACACCTTGCCACTTAAACTTGTTTTCTCACTCATGCTGGTTAGTAGTTTCACAAAAAGAAAACAACAAAAAACAAAAAACAAAAAACATATGGTCATTGAAAACTTATGGGCTATTTGGTTTTTGAAAAATGTTAACTTTAGCCAAACTTTCACTGTTTCATTATGTCTATGGACCATTAATTCAATACCCTCCAGCTGCAAATGGGGAAAATCTCATTGCATCAGGTATAAGGAAGAAAATAAAAGGGGGATAGAGAAAAAGAAAGGATAAACAATTAACACAGGCATATAAAATTGTGCTTAATGAAACTGTCAGCAGACTTGTGAATGCTTAAAACAAATGCCTCTCCTAAAGATAGAGGGGGTGATGATGATGAAGAGAACAAAGAAGATAACAGTGATGGCAGTGATGAAAAATGAGATAAAATTATTGGTCCATAATAATGTTTTACACATCTGTTTTGCTGCAGATGGTACCCAGATAATAAAATAAATGAAATCTGCATCTGTTCCCTCATGTCTAGAATAAATAATAATTTACTAGTGCAAGTAGGTGAGCAGTAATTAGACTGAATTAATATGCCATCAGTTTAAGTGTGTCTACATTGCTCAGTGGCACTCCTTTCCAATCCCTGGTATCATTTTTGTGAACTTGAACAATCAAATTAGGATCCTTCTAACTTTTGGAGTCAGCAGTTTTCCATCTCTGTTCTCCATCATTCACCCATTTGCTGGCTGAATTTTAGATCTACATATTACTTAACAATGCTACACAATTAAGACCTTTGTGAATAATTTTATACAAAGTAGAATTTTACTTTCTGACTGTGTTTTCTATCTTCCCCTTACCCCTAGTTATACTTAATTTCCCACTATCCTTATTATATTTTCCTATCCTATAGTATACATTTATTCACTTAAAATATTTATTGAGGACCTGCTATGTGCCCAGCACTGTGACTGAAGCTTCTCTATCCTCATGAAGCTTTCATTCTCCTGGGAGAGGCAACCAATATACAGGAAAACCAAATAAATATAAAACAGATGTATAAATAAGTATAAATTGCATTAAGGGTTATGAAGAAAATAGAGTATTGCAATAGATAATAAAATGGTGGTGGCAGAGCTACTTTAGATAAAGGTAGTCAAAAAATGTGCCCTGAGATCAGAATTATGAGAAGTCAGATAGACAAATATGAAGAAAGAGACTAAGAGCTTGGCAAATTTTGGAAGCTCTGAGAATACCCATGTCTGGAATTTAGGAAGGGCTGCAATGGCATGAGATAAGATTGGAAATGTAGGTAGGGGCCAGACCATGAAAGGCCTCTAAGTCATGGAAAGAAGACTGGATTTATTTTTAATAATTTAATTTTTTAATGCCTGCTTTCTGTTCTGCTTCACTTATCTCTCTCTTAGCCTGAACTCCAATGTTAACTATTATAATAAAGCATTTACCACCATCCTATAATTTTCCCGCCGATATTCCCATTTTGACACCCCTTGGCCAAAGACAACTCCCACCATTTGAATTCTCAAACTTTCCAATGTTGTTAGAGAAAAGCATAGATTTGTGGAGATTTGTCAAATCTCCTGACTTGATCCTCCAAAAACAGCCCTTGGTTTTAGTTTTTAATTTCTTATTGACTCTATTACATTTATTATGACCTGTATCTCTGAGCAGGAAAAATCAACAAAACAAAACAACACTTTCTACCTTTCACAATATTTACTCTGTAAAATGTGCTCTTGACATCTTTCCATTGTGTCCCTTTGGATAATTTTACCTTTGTTTATCTCTAGTATGACTTTATCTTCACACCATATTGGCACATTCACTATACCCCCAAGTATATTTAGATGTCCTATATTCTAAAAATGAAAGTTCCTTCAATTTTTCCACTTCTCTACTTTGAGAATATTTACAATTATCATTGGCTATTTCTTCATTTTATAGTCCTTCACTCCTTAGGGGTCTAGTTTTTCTGCAACTTTCCTGCATTCTAACTATTCAAAGTACTCTTGAAAAAGTCACCAGTAACCTCCTTATTACTAGTCAACAGGTTATTCCCTCATTCTTAACATTTTCCTGAGATTCTGCATGCTTTTACCTCACTGACCACCATTCTCTTTTGAAAATCTCTCTGTGATTGATGATAGCATTTTATTCTATCCTGAATCGTCAGTCTCTCTGAGTATTCTTATTACAGGTATTGGTACCTGCTTTTCCCTCCCATACCTTAAATGTGGAAATGCCATCATAGCTTTGTCCCTAATATTCTTTGCTTTCGTCTGTAACCTCTTGCATCCTTATATCTTATAACTAAGAAATATGACAGAGTTATCAGAAACACATGGAGTCAACTGCAGAATTCTGTGGTTTCTCAGGTTTAATAACATTGTTATTTAAAAGATGGAAAGCAAAATCTATCATGACCCTATCCAAAATATCTGTGCAAAATATCTGTCAACATATCCGGACATGAAAATTATGCTGTGCCCACATTCCAACCATTCTTTTCAACTCCTGTAATTTCAACCATCATCTCTGAGCAGAAACTAATAGGTCTTTATAGGTATAGCTCCACTATCGTGGTATCTATTCCATTTTTATTTGACTTATTTGTTAAATGTCCACCATCTCTAATGATTTCTCTGAGAGTAGTAATATTAGCTGATAATGTTATCAAACTCTTGTAGAGTGTATGGCTCTTAGTAAAGGGGCAATGCAGTTTTATTAATAAATAAACAGAATTTGTATTATATTCCCCCCTCCCATCCTACCTCATCTCAGGAATCAACTCATATTTCAAGTGCCTTCTGGTCATCCTGATACAGATAAACTACTGGATATCAAATTTAAGACACAAAGTAAATTTCTCGATAAAAGGTTATCTGCTAACTTTACCAATTTTGTAAATGTCAGAAACATTTTCTAATTTGGATTTTAAACCTTGGATTCATATTTGGCATTGTCTTTTCTAATGTTTTCCATTCCACTCCATATCCAACACTGTGCCAAGTCCTATTTATTATTTATTCCAGTGTAGCTCAAATCTGTATCCTTCCATGTATGTTTTTTTATGCAGCAGGTTCTTATTAGTCATCAATTTTACACACATCACTGTATGCATGTCAATCCCAATCGCCCAATTCATCACACCACCAGCACCACCCACCCCGAGGCTTTCCCCTTTGCTGTACATGCGTTTGTTCTCTACATCTGTGTCTCAATTTCTGACCTGCAAACCAGTTCATCTGTACCATTTTTCTAGGTTCCACATATGCGTTAATATACTGCTTCCATGACCTGGCTATTGTAAATAGTGCTGCAATGAACATTGGGGTGCATGTGTCTTTCTGAATTATGGTTTTCTCTGGGTATATGCCCAGTAGTGGGATTGCTGGATCATCTGGTAATTCTATTTTCAGTTTTTTAAGGACCTTCCATACTGTTCTCCATAGTGGCTGTATCAATTTACATTAACACTAACAGTGCAAGAGGGGTCCCTCTTTTCCACACTCTCTCCAGCATTTGTTGTTTGTAGATTTTCCAATGATGCCCATTTAAACAGGTGTGAGGTGATACCTCATTGTATTTTTGATTTGCATTTCTCTAATAATTAGTGATGTTGAGCATCTTTCCATGTGCCTCTTGGCCACCTGTATGTCTTCTTTGGAGAATTGTCTATTTAGGTCTTCTGCCCTGGATTGGGTTGTTTGTTATTTTAATATTGAGCTGCATGAGCTGTTTATATACTTTGGAGATTACTCCTTTGTCCATTGATTCATTTACAAATATTTTCTCCCATTCTGACAGTTGTCTTTTCATCTTCTTTATGGTTTCCTTTGCTGTGCAAAAGCTTTGAAGTTTCATTAGGTCCCATTTGTTTATTTTTATTTCCATTACTATAGGAGGTGGATCAAAAAATAGCCTGCTGTGATTTATGTCAAAGAGTGTTATTCCTATGTTTTCCTCTAAGACTTTTATAGTTTCCGGTCTTACATTTAGGTCTCTAATCCATTTTGAGTTTATTTTTGTTTATGGTGTTAGGGAGTGTTCTAATTTCATTCCTTTACATGTAGCTGTCCAGTTTTCCCAGCACCACTTATTGAAGAGACTGTCTTTTCACCATTGTATAT
>NC_041215.1:114228418-114228889 GCF_002837175.3 Physeter macrocephalus
ATTGCCATGGCTAGGACTTCCAAAACTATGTTGAATAATAGTGGTGAGAGTGGACATCCTTGTCTTGTTCCTGATCTGAGAGGAAATGCTTTCAGGTTTTCTCCATTGAGAATGATGTTTGCTGTGGGTTTGTCGGATGTGGCCTTTATTATGTTGAGGTAGGTTCCCTCTATGCCCACTTTCTGGAGAGTTTTTATCATAAATAGGTGTTGAATTTTGTCAAAAGCTTTTTCTGCATCTATTGAGATGATCATATGGTTTTTATTCTTCAGTTTGTTAATATGATGTATCACCTTGATTGATATGCGTATTTTGAAGAATCCTTGCATCCCTGGTATAAATCCCACTTGATCATGGTGTATGATCCTTTTAATGTGTTGTTGGATTCTATTTGCTAGTATTTTGTTGAGGATTTTTGCATCTATGTTCATCAGTGATATTGGCCTGTAGTTTTCTTTCTTTGTGACATCT
>NC_041215.1:114229588-114230896 GCF_002837175.3 Physeter macrocephalus
TGCGGAGCACAGGCTCCGGACGCGCAAGCCCAGCGGCCATGGCTCACGGGCCCAGCCGCTCCGCGGCATGTGGGATCCTCCCGGGCCGGGGCGCGAACCCAGTTCCCCTGCATCGGCAGGCGGACGCGCAACCGCTGCGCCACCAGGGAAGCCCTCTTGTTTTTTAATGTATGCTTTTATAGCTATAAACTTCCCTCTTAGAACTGCTTTTGCTGCATCCCATATGTTTTGGATCATTGTGTTTTCATTGCCATTTCTCTCGAGGTATTTTTTGATTTCCTCTTTGATTTCTTCAGTGATCTCTTGGTTATTTTGTAACGTATTATTTAGCCTCTATGTGTTTGTGTTTTTTACGTTTTTTTTCCCCATAATTCATTTCTAATCTCATAGCGTTGTTGTCAGAAGAGATGTTTAATATGATTTCAATTTTCTTAAATTTACTGAGGCTTGATTTGTGACCCAAGGTATGATCTATAAACTTCCCTCTTAGAACTGCTTTTGCTGCATCCCATATGTTTTGGATCATTGTGTTTTCATTGCCATTTCTCTCGAGGTATTTTTTGATTTCCTCTTTGATTTCTTCAGTGATCTCTTGGTTATTTTGTAGCGTATTATTTAGCCTCTATGTGTTTGTGTTTTTTACGTTTTTTTTCCCCATAATTCATTTCTAATCTCATAGCGTTGTTGTCAGAAGAGATGTTTAATATGATTTCAATTTTCTTAAATTTACTGAGGCTTGATTTGTGACCCAAGGTATGATCTATCCTGGAGAATGTTCCATGTGCACTTGAAAAGAAAGTGTAATATGCTGTTTTTGGATGGAATGTCCTATAAATATCAATTAAATCTATCTGGTCTATTGTGTCATTTAAAGTATCTGTTTCTTATTTATTTTCATTTTGTATGATCTGTCCATTGGTGTAAGTGAGGTGTTAAAGTCCCCCACTATTATTATGTTACTGTCGATTTCCTCTTTTATAGCTGTTAGCAGTTGCCTTACGTATTGAGGTGCTCCTATGTTGGGTCCATATATATTTAGAATGTTTATATCTTTTTCTTGGATTGATCCCTTGATTATTATGCAGTGTCCTTCCTTGTCTCTTGTAACATTCTTTATTTTAAAGTCTATTTTATCTGATATGAGTATTGCTACTCTAACTTTCTTCTGATTTCCATTTGCATGGAATATCTTTTTCCATCCCCTCACTTTCAGTCATATGTGTCTCTATGTCTGAAGTGGGTCTCTTGTGGACAGCATATATATGGGTTTTGTTTTTGTATCCATTCAGCAAGCCTGTGTCTTTGGTT
>NC_041215.1:114231016-114231381 GCF_002837175.3 Physeter macrocephalus
TAGAGAAGTTCCTTTAGCATTTGTTGTAGAGCTGGTTTGGTGGTGCTAAATTCTCTTAGCTTTTGCTTGTCTGTAAAGCTTTTGATTTCTCCATTGAATCTGAATGAGATCCTTGCCAGGTAGAGTAATCTTGGTTGTAGGTTCTTCCTTTTCATAATTTTAAGTATATCATGCCACCTCCTTCTGGCTTGCAGAATTTCTGCTGAAAAATTAGTTGTTACCCTTATGGGAGTTCCCTTGTACATTATTTGTTGTTTTTCCCTTGCTGCTTTCAATAATTTTTCTTTGTCTTTAATTTTTGCCAATTTGATTACTATGTGTCTCGGTGTGTTTCTCCTTGGGTTTATCCTGCCTGGGACTCTCTG
>NC_041215.1:114231471-114254927 GCF_002837175.3 Physeter macrocephalus
TTGATTCCTTCTAGTGTAGTTTTCATTTCAGCTATTGCATTGTTCATCTCTGTTTGTTTTTTCTTTAATTCTTCTAGGTCTTTGTTAAACATTTCTTGCATCTTCTCAATCGTTGCCTCCTTTCTTCTTCCAAGGTCCAGGATGATCTTCACTATCATTATTCTGAATTCTTTTTCTGGAAATTTGCTATCTCCACTTCATTTAGTTGTTTTTCTGGGGTTTTATCTTGTTCCTTCATCTGGTACATAGCCCTCTGCCTTTTCATCTTGTCTATATTTCTGTGAATGTCATTTCTGTTCCACAGGCTGCAGGATTGTAATTCTTCTTGCTTCTGCTGTCTGCCCTCTGCTACTGTTGGGGGGGGGTCTCCTGCAGAGGCAGAGGGTGGCTGTGGCGCACCATGGGGACAAGGACACTGGCAGCAGAAGTTCTGGGAAGTACTCCTTGGTCTGAGCCCTCCCAGTCCGCCATTAGCCCCACCAAAGAACCTGTCCCTTCCATGTATTTTTAACCTGACTCCTAGTTAAGTTCAGACTCACATTGCTGCTATAAAAAGAATGCTGATTTTTTCCATTAACTCCAGTGTGTTTTTGCTGTAACTTACAAAAAAATAAAAATAAAACCTTGTCATTTTTTGGAGTCCTACATAGATACCCTTAACCATGCATGTACTCAATAAACATTTGTTGAGTTAAATTTGATATGTCAAAAAATGCAACACATTCTCTAATAAAGAAGGTTAGATTATACTCCCAGCTATGATGCTAGTGATCTGTGGGATTAACCTGCATATTTCTCTTTGCCCCTCCAGAGCCATTCTCCATCCTTCTCTACCTTGCCATGTGCCCAGCAAAACTGACCCAAATGGATGACAACAGGCTACCTTTTCTCTGTATTGGTTTCATTTGCGTTCAGCCAATAAAAAGAAGCAGCAGAAGACTAAAGAGAGAAGAGAGTGAGGTTGGCGTTTATCCCTCACCCCCCACTTCCCTGCAGCCCTCTACTAAAAGTCACAGTGGTAATCTTGTTCTTGCTCCTTCAGGCCTAGCAGTTTTGTTACTAGTCTCGAGACACTTCAACAATCTATGCTGGTGTTCATCAACCCTGCCTATACCTTTATAAAAACCCCTTTGCTAAACTCTCTTCCATTATTCCAACTTAATATACCATGTGTTTCCTGTTGGGGTTCTTCTGATTAGGTAAATTTGGGCAAGTCACATAACCTAAAACTTATTTGTTAAACAACAGATTTAAGTCACTGTTGGGCAAAAAATGGCATGTGTGCTACACCAGCACTCCCTCCCCTTGCCCATGGCAGAGACTGCTAAGCAATCATTGTGATGGGCTGATAATGAATCCCCAAATATGCCCACATCTTAATTCCAGGAACCTGTGAATTTTACCGTATTTGGAAAAAGGGTCTGTACAGATATGATTAAGTTAGGGATTTCAAGATGAGGAGATCATCTTGGATTATCTGGGTGGGCCCTCAATGCCCTCACAACTATCCTTATAAGAGAAAGGCATAGGGAGATTAGACACAGATACCAGAGGAGTCAGAGGTGAGAGTGATGCTTCCACAAGCTACGGAACATATGCAGCCACCAGACACTGGAGGAGGCAAGAAACAGATTTTCCTTTAGAGCTTCTAAAAAGCATGCAGCCCTACCAACACCTTGACTTCAGAAGTCTGGCTTCCAGAAATGTGCTATAATGTTTCTGTGAAGTCAACGAGTCTGTGGTAGTTTGTTACAGCAGCCAAGGAAAACTAATACAATTACTGTATTCCTGCAAGGACTGGATGAGGACTCAAAATCCTTCTTCATCCAATGATTTAGGCAACAAAAACCAACTTATTGGAAGGTAAAGGTGAGACTTAAACATTGTTGCCTTGATTTTATACACAGTTTTACAATTAATGTTGCTGCCAAACCTCTTTTTAGTTTGAATGTATTACATTGGTTTAATCTAAATGATGCAGATACTTTTAATTCATTTAAAAATTAACACATATATATGTAATGGCCAAATGATATAGTATAGGCAAAGAAGTTATCAGTGCCTAGTAGACTCTTAAAAATGTTAATTTACGTTTACATTTGTATTAAACTAATTATATTTGAAGGGAGTGAAATCATTGAGTAGTAAAGGCATGACCAGGAGTCTGGAAAAAAAACTGCAGCCCCAGGGTAAGTGGGCACTTTGATCTTTTTTCAAGTCTAGTAGGGCCATTTGGAATAAAAGGTAGGTAAATTGACCAAAAAATATTTTTTTCTGTCAGCGCTTTATAAGCTATTCTTTTCCTATTTAAGCCCATGGAGAGCTGGAAACATCTCTTCCTACTTTCAACATAAAGGTAATCATGAAACATTAGGAGAAGGCCAAAGGTAGCTTATGGAGTTGCAAGAGAACTTCAAGGACAACACAAATTTGTTCTGTTACAAATAGTAACCACAATAACAGTAATAACAGTAAATAGCAATTTGGGTTTAAGTAGATGATAAAGACTAAGAGGTACTGGTGAATGCTTATAGCTAGGGCAGAGACAATCGCTTACTGATTAATCTTAACAAAGTTACAGAAAAAGATGCACAGAGGTGTCTCCAATTAACCATTCAGGACTGATATAGAAGAACAAGCTCAGCAAGGTCCAACATGGATCTTCTGAGAGGACACTGCAATCTTCTGTAAAGAATGAATACATCAACTTCCTAGAATCAGAATAAATCATCTGAGGCTATAGAGTCTACAACTAGGGAGGAAGGAATAATTATTAGCTCCCAAATAGTGTCTACTGCTTTCAATTTTTCTCTCTATAAATGAAAATCAATTTTTATAAGGTTATTTGATCTGTTGGGTAAGCCCTGTCTTTAGTTCCCCTATAGCTTTCTAGTTTTTATTAAACATAGTCCCTCTAAAGTCACCTATTCAAGAATTTCATCAGATCATAATAACTGCTGCTTGTTGTTGAATTGTACCTGGCACAATGCTATTGATTTTCCATATGAACATAACTAGTTCTCAGGACAAACTTGTCCAACAGGTATTATTATATCAATTAACTGATAAGGAGAGTAGTTTGAAAAGGAGAAGCAATTGGCCAAGATCCTAAAGTTAGTAAGTAGCCAAGGTGAGATTTGAACCTGGTTCCCATTGTATCCACAGCCAAGACTGTCTCTACCATGATGTCTCCTCAGGAGTTGTTGATGTCAGGTAACCAGGAGGACTCAGCTGATTTTGTAGTCATTATCTTAGTATCCTAGCAGGAACTACCACTGATAAGATCAACCTATTAATGGAAACTTTATGAAGTGACATTCTAAAAGGTACTTTTTTTTTTTTTGATAAATCACCTGAGCACAATTTATCCTCAACTACTTAAAATTAATCCTCCTATTATAAAATGCTGAATAACCTTTGCAGGAAAGGACAAAGACTAACTCACATCTTTATTCTCATTTCTGCACAGGAGAACTTGATTCTACGAGTCTCAATCAATATATTTAAAATTTAAATTTGACTTAAAATAGATCAGAATCTAGTAATTTTGGTAATAGCTCTTATTTAATTGCTTACGACTTCATGATTTGCTATTTTGTATAATTTGGGGAATTAATTCTGTTTTCCTAGATACTGCACATTCTCCAAAGGAAGACACCTATTGTGTTTCTAATTTGCAAGAAGAATCTGTTAATTAATCCCAATTATATTAAAGGCATATAACAAACAACCAAATAAAATTAGGAAAACCCTCCCTTAAAAACTAATAAAATATCTTAAATATACTTCTGGTAAAAGAGCAGGCTGAGTTGTGTTCTTTATGATTCATTCAAGATAAAATACTGAGTGATTTTAATTAAGTCTCCATTTTTCAGTTACTAGTCTCATGCTCATATAGGATAATTCACACATAGAAATCATTTGTCCTATCATTTATTTCTTTCTTATCTCCTCTACTTTTTATAATGAACTTAATTATTGCCATCAGATATATTAAATTTTGAAACCATGATTTATATGCAAGTTCTTATATTAAATATTCATGTCAATGTTATTTTAATATTCTACACTGATCCTGATGTCAAGAGTATTCAGTTAGAGGCAATCACTAGTAAAAATCTGCATTAATGTTATTGATGTTTCTATGTTTTTAATATAGTAGCAGTAAATAATATTACCACCTGATGCAAAAGGAGTTATAATAAACCCTGAAAGAAAATACATGGTGTTACAAAAGACCCCTATTGCTAATGTCTTTGCTTCAGGAGGCTCTGAGTCAAAGGAATGTGTGGTTTTGTGGCTAGACACACACTGTGTAAGGGTTAGAAAGTGGCAGTGGAAAAAGGAGTACCTCATAAAGAATCTCTGCAAGAAGGCCTCCAATCCTGACCTGGCATTTGAAACCAGCCACTGAAAATTAACCAATATTTTAGAAATGGAATGGTAACTGAGATTTCTATAATGACTGTCCTCAGAAAAGTCAATTCATGGCCATTATATTCATCATCAGAAAACTCAAACAGTAGTGCAGAGCACTATAAGGATTATTTTGTTAAATATTACCTTATTAATAATGGTATGGAGTTTAGGAGTATTCATAGGAAATAGCTAGCCATTCTTTCATTCATTCATTAACTCATGCCCATTATTGATTGAAGTTTACTCTATACACTCCACTAGGATGCAAAAATTAAAAAGACATATATTCTACTCATAAATAGAGGATATCCTAGAAGTTTTTAAATTTTAGTAAAAAAACATTAATAACAGTTATGATGAATATTTATGATCTAATATTCCTATAACAATTTATGGAAGACAGAGATTATCTTCTTACTGAATGCAGGAAAAAATAAAATAAAATAAAATAAAAGCTTTGTTGAGAAGAAAAACCTGAGTGTGGATATCACTATGTGGGAAGAACATGTTATAAAAAAATAAATAACATGGGTTGGGTGGTATGATGAGGAGAGGAGGTATGAACACTGATTCATGCAAAACTTCTTTCCAGAGTGTGCTCTTTTACTAGTTAACATGATAAGAAGCAAGTCATTCACCCTGTCAAAAATTCAGTTTCCACTGCTGTATACATCTGAGGATCAATAATACTCATCTTATGTAACAACAATTTCACATAATATATAGGAAAGGGTCTAGCACAGGGGCTGGTACATATCAGTCATCCAATATAACTAATTCCTTTCCTTCTAAAATTAAGGAAGTGGGAAAGTGTCATATGCATGGGGAATACAACTAGATCTGCTAATAGGGAGCATCTGGCACATGACAAAATAGTAAGGAATAAAACTGGAAAGGGAGGCTGGTACTAGGGCTTGTAGGAGTTTAAATGAGAGGCTGACATTTGGATTTTATTCTGTCAAAATCCTTGATCAAGAAACTCACATATTCTGGCAGCACTGTCCCCAGGATAAATCATAGGGAAATGGTCTGAAAGTCAAGAGATGAGGAAGCTGCTGTCCTTGAATAAGGTAATGAGATTTTAGCACACTGAATCCTTAGGAATCTGAAATAAATGCCTAGCTTGCCAAACACCTTTTTAAAAAGGGTCTTCAGGTTTTGTATTTTGTGATCTGGGCTGGGGTTTCCTACTTCACATAAAAAAAAACAAAAAAACAAAAAACCCTTCAGTATGTTACAGAGAATATTGAGGAGTTTCTCCTGTGGATGATAAAAACCTGATATACAAGTCAAGATAAAAAAACCTTCCCCCTTTTCTTTCTGGAAGGAGAGATTCTCTTTTTCTTCTCCTTCCCTGCAGTAGGAAACGATTTGCATCCAATATGAATACAATTTTGCTTCTCAGCATCTCTTTTTCTTCTTTTCATTCCCACAACTCATTGTACTTTCCTCATAATCCACTTTACCCCATGGCATCATTTTTTTTCCACCAAATTTCATGACAGTATTGGTCAGTCTGGTTCATTGCCATGGTCACACAATTTCTCTGCCTAATACAGGCATTAACAATTCCTCTTTGACTTTCTACCAAACAATTCTGAAAAGGACAAAAGAAATTACAGTATTCAATAGTCAGTGGAATGTCTAACAATCAGTTCTTTATAGATATATATGGGGACAGCTTTTTTGAGGGAAGGTGCAGTGACTTTTGTCTGTAGTCTCCATTAATGGTTGCTATGTTGTTTTCCTATCCCCTATGTGGGGATGTAACTAACTCTGAGGCTATTCTACTAATCTTTTCTCCTCTTGATCCTTTACATTATTATAGCTTCCAGAATTTCTGAAGCCCCTGTGCAAATATTATCTAAATTTTAAATTTCCAATGGCCATGACATCAGTCCTTCCACTAAGAACCAGACTGAACTGAGATGGAACTGGTACTAGGAGCTAAATATCATTTTTGAGAGTTAAAAAATCAAAATTTAAAGTCACCAGTCATGATTATGAAAATTTTGTATTATTAGAAAATGCCTCTGTGGCACTTAAACTCTCAAGAATTATTTGCTTCAGTCTGTTTCATCAGAGGAACCAGAAAATTATTATTTATGATCATACTTGCATAGGTTACTTAGATGAAAAGTAAAAGAATTCATATATTCAGAGTAATTATTCATCAAATCTTCAAATGGTATGCAAAACCCACTCAAAAAATAAATTCTTCATTTTTTAGGTATTTTAATTGAAATTTATATAAATTAAAATTCACAGATGTGTTAAAACATGCACTGGAACATCATAACCTGATATTTATTTCAATTTTTAAAATCATAGTATAGAGAAAGCAAGTTTTATAAGGTTCTTCTAAACCAATTTCAGTGATTTTTAAGTGCAAACTATGCAACTAAATGTTAAGTGTGATTAAAGAAGCAATACACTTGAGGATATCTGCAATATCAGTACAGAGTTATGGTGCTTTTCAGCATTAAATCATTTTTGCACATCTAATATATTTTCTTTGAAAATGTGATGGAAATATTTAAATACTTCATTTAGTAGTTATCAGATGACTTTAGATGGCTTTGAAAATAAATACAGATATTGTGGTTATGAGCTAAGAGTTTTTAATGGTACAGTGTGCTTCTCAGAAGAAAAATGTCAAATAATGGAAAAAATTTGATCAACAAGCAAAGATTTACTTAGCACTTAATATGTATGTATCCAAGTCAAATTCTAAAAATAAGAATGAATTGCATATAACATGACATGCATAAATAGTTTCATTTCATAAATTTTCATGTTTTCAGTGACACTGCAGATTAAAAAAAAATGTTATTATTCCTTACAATGTGACAAGTATTTTTCAAACCGTACCATTGGGAGATGGAATGATTGAGAGGAATGAATTTCAATAATTTATTTTTATTTTTTTAATTTTATAACAAGCTCTGGTAAATAGAAGCCAGAGCCAAACACATAAAAAAAGAAATCACATGTATTTATTGAAATATCATTTAGGAATTATTTATATTCCCAAGATTTTGAGAGGAGAGTATAATAAATTATATTTTTGAGATAAATTATGTTTCTGTATTTTTAATAGTTATATTTCCTAAAATAAAAAGAAACCATATTCAATAATGTATCCATCATAAAAAGTTAGAATATAGTGATTATTTGCAACAAATGAATATCTGTAGAACTGTATTCTATCTCTTAAACTTTAAAAAATATGACAAATAAAATCTTAAAAAATATTTCTGTAGATATGACATGGTAATATAAACAATGTAATTGATGAGCAGAGAGATTAGAGAAGGGTCACAGTGGTACTTTTTCGTCAACTATACTAATTAAAAATATTTTCTATTTGTTTCTGAATTCTAAAAATGTTCACTAGAAACAAGAAAGAAATTATTCTTTTGAATTTGTCCCCTAGGTTTTCTTTAACAGTGGAATTCAAACAATTTAAAAGGCAATTTGAACTTCTATTTTTCATTTGGCTATGCGTTTTCTTGAGAAGAGTAAAAAAATGTATTATGAAAAGAAAGATACTATACTAGATATTTTCCTTTCCCCATTGATTTAAAAGTAATTGCAAGAGCAAAAGCCATGCCTATTGTGTGTGTCTGAATGGCCTCAAGGAAGATTCAATTACAAACTGATATGTTTCAACACACATAGCTTGCATACTTAATTCAGATGTACCTCCAAAAGAAAACATCTCTTTGGTTTTGTTAAATGCACAACAGGTTTCAGCTGAGCCAGTAATTTTCAAATATATTTGTATTCTTTCTTGGCATTTGGTGCTTTTTTGCTTGTAATTCCTAGGTGCACATGTAAAATACTTGATGTTAAAGATGAGCAACTCACTGAGTAAATGGTCATTTGTACTTTTAAAAATAAAATGTTCATCAAGAACATGAGAGTGGAGTACCAATATGGTTAATAGAATAACATATACTCTAAATGCTAGGACTAATCTGTTTAATATTTATCAATCCAAATGTGTAAGTCTAGCACTCCTTTCTAGATCCCTGGAAAGGGTGTGATATATTTTGATTAAAATCATAGATCAAAATGGAACACTGGACTAGTTTTCTGTACTGAATTTTAAACTTTTGCCCAGAAATCTGGCATATAAAGATTAAAATTACATAATATATGTGAATAAGAAACACAAAATCATACTGCATGTTTAAGTACTCATAAAGAAAAATGTAGATACATGTATCCTGATGTTAAGTGTATATATATATATATATAATTATATATATAACATATGTATATTTTATATATGTGTGTATATATAATATACGAATTAAATCCACTTATTTCACTTTCTTCCTCCTAACATTATACATACACAGATCCATTTATGTTTTTTTCTAAATATTTTAGCTGTACTTTAATTATTTGTGGTATTTAGAGCTTTTTTTACTAAATGAAATGAAATTCTTTCATTATATTTCACATTAATATAATGCATCTCTAAGAAAATTGTAATGATGAGGCAGTAAGCCAAGCCTATAAACTTACTTATGAAATAGGAAAAAAATAAAAGGACATAGGTGTAGAAAGACATTCAATTTCATGAAAATGTGTTATTTCTAAGGCTATGTGTACTAAGTTTTCATAATTAAATAAAATTAATTAACAAATTAAATCAATATTAATTTATTCACAATTGACAGCAAAAACAAGGAAAAATTGCCTTTGAGGATTTACAACTTTTAAAAATCAGAGTATTTAAGTATTAAATTAGATATGTTTAATTATTAAATATTTTATTAATTTCACTATGATTTTAAAAATTTTCAATGTAATTACAATTATTCACATAGAGCCTGAATGTATATAATGACATGAACAGGTAAATTGAGAAATTAAACATTTGAAGAAATATGTTTTTGAGAAAATGTTTTCTAAAAATATATAGTACATTAGAATCAAGTAAAGCAAAAGCATGTGCCTAACTGTCATTATTCAGGCTCAGACTCTATTCTCAAATGCTTAATAAATATAAATATTTGTGCTTATAAATATTATTATAGAAAAATAATTCCAAAATAAAGAGAAGATTATTAAAGTCAACTCTCAGCTTCTGTGTCAATGAAAAGTTATCCTTGGTGAAAATAATCAAAGTTGTGGATTTTCAGTTTACTGGGGCTGGGATTATCATTTTAAGCATCAAAATACTTAAATTTCTGTAGCTTATCTTTGTCATAATTAGTCAAAGTTCAAGAAATTTACATCAAAATATGTCCCGCCTTGCTTCTAATATCTCTTAGCCCCATCAAATGTGGTGAAGCAGAATTTCATGAGTGAAATTTTGAAAGCAATAAACCTATGCAAAATTAAAATGTTGGGAATTGCTTTCTAACCAACATACAACATTCAGCAGACAAAAAAGAATATATTAATAAATTTGACTTTAAAATAATTATGTACATTATGATATATCATAAAGGCATTAAAAGCCAAAGAACAAAGAGGAAAAATATTTGCAACATTTATCATAGGTGCTAATCTCTCTAATATATGAAGAGTTTGTAGAAATTAAGAAGCAAAAGACAACCAACTGAATTAAGAAAAAGTAAAGTCATGAAAAGATAATGCATAGAAAAAGAAATATAGAATTGTGCTGTCTAATTCACAGTAAAAGAAATGCAGGTTAGAAGTACACTGGAAGTACTAAAAAATACTGATATTGTTCTGGACAGCATTTTTTTTTTTCTTGTTCTCACCATATTTTGTAGTGAGAAACACTTTACTGTTCCTTCCAGAATATTTCTTTTTATTTCTCCTCATATTTGGTCCTAGAGAATCCATGTATGAGCTCTACTCCTTCTACATACATTCCCCAGACAACAAACACATAACTCCTAGAGGATTGTGTTTGAGTCTATTTTAGTTTCTTTTTAATTGCTGAGTCAAGGATCTCTATCAATTCAAAATTATAGCAAAACTTAAGGATGTACAGATATACATTTTGTCTTGACTTTAGCTTTTCATCTCTCATATAGAATACACCATAGTCAGTCCCACTTATACTGATGAAAATCATCAGTTCAAGATTCATCTTTTTTATCCATTCAGCTAATACTTATTGGGTGCTGTTAGGAGCTGAATTGTTTCTCACACCCCTTACCCCCCCAAAAAAAAGATATATTGAAGTCCTAAACCCCAGTATCTCAGAGTGTGACTTTATTTGATAATAGAGTTGTTGCAGATATAACTAGTTAAGATGAGGTCATACTGGAGTAGGGTGTGCCTCTAATCTAATCCAAAGTGACCGGTGTCTTTGTAAGAAGATGGCCATGTGAAGACAGAGACACAGGAAGAATGCCATGTGAAGACAAGGACTAGAGTGATCCATCTACAAGCCAAGAATTGCCTGGGGTTACCAGAAGCTGGGAGAGGTAGGAAAGATCCACCCCTAGAGACTTCCAAGGGAACATGGCCCTTGCCAATACCTTGATTTTGGACTTCCAACTTCAAGAATTGTGAGAGGATAAATTTTTGTTGTTTTATACAAACAAACAAAAGAAAGCATCGTGCAATATCATTTGCTACTTTTCATTTGGAAAAACATCCAAAGATTTGATAAAACCCTGTCCTCTATTACATAGGCCATGGGACACATAGTGTTGGAGCCAACAAATGTTGGCATACATCACTGGTGGAAATACCAAATGGAACAACCTGTATGGATGATAATTTGATTTTAACTATAAAATGACAGATGTATTTACCTTTTGAACTGGGAATTGCACTCTTGGAAATTCATCCTGCAGATATACATTCCCACATATATAACACAGGTTCTTCATTGTGCCATTGTCTGTGGTAGCAAAAGTCTGGAAATCACCCTCTAGCAATAAGGACAAGTTAAATAAACTGTTGTATAGCCTCAGAGTGTAATGATCTGCAGATGTTACAAAGAATTTGAAAGTTCTATATGTTCTGAGGAAGTGATCTTTTCTTTATTTCTTTAGGTTTACTTTTTAATTAAAATGCAATATCTAGATCCAAAAAAATGTGTCAGTCTGAAGATAATTTTCTAGGGTCAATTTGAAAAAAAATATAAGAATGACAGCAAGTCTAAAAACGTTAGTTAACATTTCTAGGACTTAAAAGTGAATGCTCACATATTTTCTTAAATCAACTCAGATCTCATTCAAAACAAACTTGTAGTCCTTCTGAGGAGCTCTTATGACTTAACTATCCGTGTATTCTTCCCTATTCATACTGTCCACTTCTACACAAAAATATGTTCCCTCAGATCCAACTTTTAAGCCCCAGGAGCAATGATCTAATTAAGTATTGATAGTACAGAATGATTTGTAACTGAGACTACATATCAAAATGACTAGGTAGATTTTTAATTATGTCAGTCAAAAATTTTTAAAAATCTATTGTCCAAACTAAATTCCAAATTGATCACTAAGTGAAATACCCATCATAAAGCTGATTACTATTGTATAGTTATGTTCAAAATGTCAGTTTTAAATTTAGCCCTATTAAAGTTAGCAAAGTTCAATCATCAGAACAGGGCATCTGATCAATTTGTGATCACAGTGGTTAGCATTCATTTCTGAATTATCATTGTAAAAACTAATAATTGAGTCAATAGGTATAATTCCAAATTATTGAGCTACAATTATGAGATGTTAATGATGTTATCCATTTTTGAACACACACATATATTCTGTTTCTAGGATAGAAATTTTAGTAGAAAAATGGGATGAATATATGATCAAAATAGTGTACTCAGAACAAAGAAGAGTTCTTATGCTAAGGATAAACACATTTTCCAAGTAATTTACATTAAAAATATCCATAGGGAGAGGTTATTCATCTAAAGTGAAAAACTTGCTGTCTTGTCATGGGGAAGGAGGAGAAGCAACTTAAGCACTTTTTGAATCTTTCTCTATAATCATGATAATAATCTTAAACAATATAATTCTTTTCACCAAACATGATCCTAAAATACTTAAACAGAGTAAATGATGACACTTTCCCTATAAAAATCACTCATGGGGTCTGTTATCATGGTATTAGCACCAAAATGATAAAACCACAAAAATTTCTAGAGGCTATTCAGCAGATGAATACAGATATTGATTCTTCCTGTACATAACTGCAACCCTTGGGGTACTTGGAGCATTATTATTTAATTATTTAAATAAGCTCCTTGATTTTGATCAGAATTACATGAAAAGTCACTATTTTAGTTTCCAAAGTATGCATTATGAACATCCATTTATCTGCCAAAGAGGGGAAGTAGGATAGGGAAGGGAGGACACATTCATTGAATATCTAAGGTTCTTTAAAAGTTTTTTCCTGGTTTATCGTTCTGGTTTTATCACTTCACCCAATTAACTACGTTTCCAGACGGCCATTTTGATGCTACCTTAAACATGCCAGGCTTTTCTATTTCACCACGCTAATGATACAAGGTAAAATAGATACAATCTACTTTACCTAAGGACATGAAAAATGCAACGAATTCACTGTCCCCTAAACCTATCCAAACCAAATCCATATCAAAAGAATGAGCTTGAATCTTATCTTTTTCACAACTCTCTAAAGTTACCAGTATATACTAAGTTTATTCTCTGAAGCACAAAATATAGCATTTTATATTATTCTATATTGCATTCTTCAAAGTATATTAACTTTCCCCATCACATACAGTTAGTTAGCCATGTTAAGTCAGATTTGTGTCTTGTGTCATACAAAGATAATCTGACAGTTAACATTATCGGTTATGTAGTTGATGTTGCCCAGAAATAGGCTGATTTGTTGATATAAGGTGATATAAAAGGACCACTGCCCAGATCCCCCTTCAAGGAAGAACTTATTGTCTTAGCATCTGAGAGTGCCACTGGGAGACTACCTTCTGCCAGCCCATCTTTCAAAGATTTCCTCAGCTGCAGAAAGCCACTTCACCCAAGTCTACACCCCTTCCCAAGGCCACCCACTTCTAATGACTCCTACATGCCAACTAAGGGCAACTTTGATGGTTCATTTTAGCTACAGAGCTATCAAAGGAGGTCAGACAAGGCTGTTGTCACACCTGAATAACAGCCTGATTTCTCTCTCTATCCAATCCTTCTTCTTTCTCCCCACTCCCCATCACAGTTGTTAATCCCAAGTGCACTTCCTAAGAACATATTGGATACTAAATTCCGTTTCCGTGTATCCTTCCTGAGGAATCCATCCTGTAACATAAACCGTTTGAAAAATGAACTAAGCAATAATTTGCTTCTAGCAAAATTTTGTAGACTTTTCCGATATAGCTAAGATGTCAAATTTGGATGTCTCAGCTACCCACCAATGTAGCTGAGAAATTTTGTTTATTCACAAAATATTTACTGTCTCCTACTTTATGCCAGGAAATAGAGCAGTGACAAAGACAAACATGGAAACTTACATCAGAAATTTATTGTACTTACAGAAATGCTTAAAGCCATATAAAAATGAAAATGATCGGGAGGGAGGGAGATGCAAGAGGGAAGAGATATGGGGATATATGTATATGTATAACTGATTCACTTTGTTATAAAGCAGAAACTAACACACCATTGTAAAGCAATTGTACTCCAATGAAAATGTTTAAAAAAAGAAAGCATTCCAGTAATACAATTCTGAAAAAAAAAATGAAAATGATAATTTAAGTAAAGGATTTTGTTGCATTCTTTTATGAGTAAATTCCGTAAAGAAGAGTGCTTCACATTTGCACAATCTCAAGCCTCATGAATGACTGAAGGCAAAATCAATAACCCAAGACTGAAATAGTTTAGATACTATGAAGTGTGTGGCAGTCATATAAACTACTTAAACATGTCCATCTTATGAAGAATTTATTGCTAACCAAGTTGCAGTCTTTCATATTGCCTTTTCGAGGAAAATTTCTTTTTTATTTATGTGTACCTAAAAAGTAGTTTAAGTTATAGCCTGAGGAAATTTGAGAATAACAATGATTCAAACAAAATAGGCATTTAAGAAGTATATTTTTTTGAGAAAAGTCAGTTAACCAAACAACTTTGAGAATCTGCATAGTAAGAGACACTGTGCTGGCTGCTGAAGACTGTTTAGTAAAATCATTTTGAAGTGTAAAAATGAGATTCTTGACAAGTCTAGAATTCTAAAATAATTAAAGAAAGACTCTTGAAAAAACAAATACATATTAGAAGGAAAAAAAAACACTAAATTGGTAGAAATATGATGATAATAAAAGAAGAAACAATTAAAATATGGTCTGAGATATATCAGAATAAGAGTACCTTGGAAACCCTGATCCAGAGAAAGAATAGAAAATACAAATATAAAAATTAAGAGTTAGAAAAGAGAGAAAACTCTAGGGGATGTATCAGAAACAAGATGAGAACATCACAGTTACCAGAAGGATTCGCAATAATAGCAGGAAAACTCTACTAATGTTCAACTTTTTTCTACAGGCTCCAGACAAAGATACGAAAGAAGAAAAATAAATCAGGGATTTAAATATGAAGAAGTAAGAGATAAAAATACTATTAGTCATTGATGGTGTTTTTTATTTTTTAACCAAGGAAATAAACAAAATAATAGAACTAGCAGACTAGAATATAAATGAAAAATAACATTCCAGTTAAAACAGGAACAAAAGCCTATTAACTCCAGTAAAGAAAAACATAATCACATTTTAAGAAAATTATATAATAAAACTAAAGTATATCTGAATGAGAAGTTTCGATATTGTAAAGATTCAGTTACCCCCAAATTCTACTACGTCTTTAATTCAATGTTAAATAAGGTATCACTTGGGAAAGGAAGAGACATTAATGCAGCAATTAAAAATTTCACTAGTAAAAAGAAGTTCTTAATGCTTTGAACAGTAATGAGAGTAATGACAGAATGCCTGCTGTACTAAATATCAAAATGTACAATAAAGGGGGAAGTAAATGAAATGAGGTTTCATTGCATTTCTTAAGTTAGGAATAGACAGGTCAATAGAATAGAAGAGAGGATTCAAAATAAGATAAATCTATTCTAGTAATTTAGCTACAAAGAAGTTATAAATACATTAATGCTAGTGGCTTGGATCTAAAAAAAAAAAAGAAATCCTTTTAAGAAGCAAACACATAAATAGAAATATTTGTATTAACTCCTACTTTTCTCAAAGCTTCAAGTGGTCCCAATATATAATCTGTAGAAACTCTTAATAAATCTCCACATTTTCTTCTCTTTTCTAGCACCCTGAAATTCCTAGGATGCTCTTTCCTACCGCTAAAGGATTCTTCTCTAGGTTCTAGGTTTGCAATCTTGTTTTGATGATTTTGTGTTTTGCTTTTTGTTTTTTCCCTGAGCTATCATCTCTTGAAATGTCTTTTTTCCTGTACATGTAGCAACTAGAGAATGTAGCTTTATTCCCCACTCTCATTCATTTGAATAAACTGAAAGAAATTCCAACTTTCTAGGATAATCTTCCCATATATTAATACATTATTGTCTATGACATATATGATTAAGGGAGTGGGGCTGGTAAAAAAAAAAAACAAACTCAAAAATACATATCAAATTCTTGATAGTAATCATCTCTGGATTTAATTAGGATATTTATCAGTTTTTATTTAAGTATTTCCTGTATTTTTATGAATTCTTGTTTATAATCAGAATATAATAAAATAAATGGTTCATTTGTACAGAATCTGTTAACATTCCTTTTCAATCCTTACATACAACTATTTGATAGAATAATGTTTTCCTCCATGAAACACAGTTGTCCAGTAAAGCATGAAGTAAATTTTGAGGGCTAAAAATTTTTTTTTAATATAACAAAATGTTAATTCAAGAAAAAATTATTATGGAATGCAGTTAAATTCTCATTATCAAGGCAAATTTACTGTATTATATAATATTTCAGAAAAATTCCACAATTCAAATTCATCTTTTACATGTTCATTTTCATTAGACCTATACTCAGTTAAAATCTAAATTATCGAAATGGTAAGGATACATTGTCATTACTTCACAAATAATCATTTAAATTTTTATTTTTTGAACTTTCATATAAGAGTTAAATTATCACTTAAAAGTGACCAGTTGCTAAATGAATTTCATCAATAGATTTTACAACTGAAAGAGATTCCAACTTTTTAGGATTAAATAGAATTTATCCAAATAGAAAGTATATGTCTTCTTATAATGTTACAGTTTGATGAGAAAATCTTATACTTTATTTCATTAATGTTAGATCATAATCACGATATTGTAAAACAGGGAAAAGGATCATTCAACTAAAATGGCAGTTTTGCATGCCTGTGTGGCATGGGAGGAAACTTTAACTTGAGCCAACTGTTGGTTGTTGGCAGCCTCCAGTTTATAATATAAGGCACCAGTGCTGCTTGTAGACTTGCTTACAGCCCTTTATGTTATGAATACTGACTACCAAGAAAGACTAGAGAGCTCCAGACCATGCAACTCTCAACGCCCACCCTGAGCCCCTTATCACTTACAAAGGATCCATGCTTCTAAGCTCCCATATACAAAATTCTAGACAAGTCCTCTGCAGCTAAATCCTCAGCTTTATGTCTTCAAAGGATTTTCTGGCAAACTCACAAAGATTGGACTAGAAAAGCTGATGCCTGGAAACAGGAAGATCAGGGAGAGATCAGATTGGAAATTTCTTTACAATCTGGTGTTGAGCTAAGAAATAGAGGGAAGTTGGGGATTACCTGGGTCATGGTGGATGATGTCACCATTCATTAAGACAGGGATATAGAAAAAAGAAAATTCAGCTTTAGGTGGGAAGAATAGGTCAGTTTGAGGATGTTGAACTGAGGGTTTATGAATTCTCCACATTGTTTTAACTAGAATGCAATTGTATATTTTGATCTAAGTTTCAGAATAAAAGTCTGGGTAAACATCTGGATAATCTATGTTATTTTTCATTTTAGCCTGAAATAGTTTAACCATGTAAATACCACATTTATTTTTTTTTTGTATAGCCTCTATGTTAATTTTACCTATTTTCTTTTATTTTAAAAAATTCTTCTAGTAAAGTCAAAATTTGCACTATTATAAAAATGTACCATGTACTAATAAAAGGGGAAATGGACATTCTATTCCTTCCAGTTGCTGCTTACCTGCTCCTTATTAGATTGCTAATATTCTCTAAGCCTGAATTGAATTCCCTCTATCCAAATATTTTGTGGTGATACATATAATAGATTCTATGGGCCAAATTTTATTCTCACAAAAGATATTGAACAACTGAAACATTATAACTTGGCAGAAGGAGACATTTTTGAGTCAAATCATAGATTTAAATCCTGTTCCTTCACTTATTAGTTATGGAACTTTGGATTATTCATCTTCCTTCTCAGAAATTCAGTTTCTTCATTGTGGAAAGCCTATTTTACAGGTTGTTGTGAGATTAAACAATATAAGATACACAAAACTCGGCATTTGTCCTAATACACTGTCATTGTTGAAACACCAATGCCTTAGAATAGTCTCTTGGGCAGTCTAAGTACAGACATTAACCACTTAAATTTGCCTTAGGGTTGTAATACTTGCAAAAAACACTGGGATTTAAGAAAAGACAGTAAATCAGAGCTTCTTGACTATGAATCTGCACTTAAGAGGGATTAAAAATCCCCAGATATTGAATAAAAATCATGATTGAATATACATGCATGTACACTTTTTCTGAGCAAAGAGTCTATAGCTTTCATCAGTTTTTTCAAAGGAATCTATGAACTGAAAAAAATGATAAGAACTCCTGAACTCTTTTTATTTCTGCCTTTAAAGAAAATATGATTTTAAAAAAATGACTAACCATGCTAATTTGTTACATTCATCCCTATGTTATGGAAATAGTCTTTGAGCTACCAAGAACACAAAATAATAATTTCTTGTTCTTTATTTTTTATTTTTTCAAAGTTAGATATCTTTAGATTTCTTCTGCCATGAGTCATATAATTGTTAAATCTTTTCTTTCAGCTTAGTAATTTTTATAAATCTGTAATCTATGAAAACAATGGGTACCATAAATATATTTGGAGATCATAATACTAGGATTAGCAGTACAACTGCCAACCTCCATCCTTAGACAATTTATATTGGGTGTATTATTTCCCATAAAACTTCTCTAATACTTAAATTAAAAAAGATAACTCTTAGCTAACTATTTCCAATATTCAAAAAATTTAACCTATGGGGAAAGTCAAAAAAGAATTTCACTTTTAACTGAAATCCAGGAGCTAGATATTTTCTTAGATATTTCTTTCCACAGTGACTAACTTATGTAGAGTTGTAAACTACCATTTCTCAGTATAGATGCTTCTGGACCTTCTTGTTTCCATGGGTGGAAGACAATGTCATATGCTTAAGTAGCCCTCTAATTCTCAGTAAGCAATCATTTATTTCCCAAAAAGCATATCTAATGCTGTTCCTTATGAGGGAAACATTCTCCAATAGCATGAGATTATTACACAGATTAAATTAAAGGGTACGTATTTTTTAGTTTTACTTTAATAAAAACTATTGAAAAAAAGCAAGGTTAGAGGGAGCTCTTCTAGGATTTCTAGATTTAAATTCCTTACAGGACTCCCAGTTTAATATGATAGATTAAGTGCATGCATTTTCTCTACTCCTTCCCAAGATTCCACTAAAATTACACTGAAGACAGTAAAAAGATACAAATCCAAAAGACCAGGAGAATGGGAGAGGGAATAACAACAAATGAAAAAAAAAAAAGAATTTCAGGGAAATGGAGGTAGTTAAACTAAGAAAGCAAAATGGCAAATACCTACAAAGGGGGATGCCAGGGATATAAAAGCCAATTCATTCAGCAGAAACTGGCAGGGGTTGGGGGGGAGTATACAAACTGGAGACATCTAGATGGTGAAGGTGGAAGATGGAAATGAAAACAGAAGTAATATTTAAAATTTGTATAAAGAACAATTAGACTCTCTGGTCTCCTTATTTGGAGTAGCAGGTTATTGTTTCTCTCCATTCTGGCAAGAAACTAGACGTTTTTAAATGGAGAAACTGAACCAAACACATTACCTTTAGGTACACCAGGCACAGTGGAGACCGGAGGAGAAGAACCTTACTAATAGAAGGTCTCTTTTTTCCTGTTTGTATTAAATCTACGTAGTGAACAAAACTACTTGTAATCATCTCCAAAAATGGGCAGTCAGGTGTATAATTTTGCTAGAAACAACTGGTAGGTTTTCTCTGCAAAAATAAATGGCCCTATAGTGGGTAATTTAAACAAATGGTCATATTCTTGCTCACAGGAGAACTCACATCACCAGATGCTACAGAGTGAATGTTTGTGTCCCTCAATATTCCTATGTTGAACTCTTAACCCCAATGCAACGTATTAGGAGGTGGGGCTTTTGGTAGGTGATTATGTCATGAAGGCAGAGATCTCATGAATGAGATTAGTGCCCTTGTAGAAGAGACTTTGGAGAGCTCCCTCATCCTTTCTGTCTATGAAGACACAAGAAGAAGAGAATAGTTCTTTATAAATCAGGAAGCGGGCTCTCATCCAATACCAAATCTGTCTGTGCCCTGATCTTGCACTTTTCAGCTTGAGGAAAAAAATTCTGTTGCTTTTAAGACTCCTAGTCTATGGTATTCCATTATAACAGAAAACAAAGAAACAGAAAGAAAGAACTCACAGGAAGAGATAATTCAGGGAACAGACAAAACATTTCAAAAACTAACACCCTAAGACACATGAGAACATATATTGTATTCATCATTTGGAAAATCTGAGAAAAAAGATTTTAAAATTAAACAATCAATCCAGAAGGTCCAGCAACTGACTAAAAAGAATCCCAGAAGAAAGTGCAGAAGAAAAAAAAAAAAAGATAATATTACCAAAGAGGCCATGGAAGAAAAATATACTAAACTGACAGATATAAGTTTCTAGGTTCAAAGAGTCCTTCAAAAGCTCAGCACAATGAATTAAAAAAAAAAAAAATTTCAAGGTTCACCATTTGAAAACTTTGGAATTAGCAGAAAAAAGAGTCAAATATTGACAAGAGGAAAACAGGAATTAGGGATCAGAATGGCATCAGACTTTACAACAGCAAAATTCGAAGTTAAACAAAAATTAGAAAAATGTTTGCAAAATGCTGAGGGAAAAGGATTTTCAACAGAATTTTATACCCAGGAAAAGTATCAATCAAGTAGACAGGTAGAAAAAGTATTTCCAATGTACCAATTATCAAAAAAAGAAAAAAACAACAACACTTATCCCTACAACACACCCTTTTTCAGGAAGCTATTAGTATGAGGATGTTGTGTCAATTATCAGTTTATTGCCTCTCAGCTACAAATGCACCTCTGTGATAAAGAACTGAATTTCTTTAAGTATTTCTCCTTCAAAGTGAACATAAAGTTAAACTTTTAAGTTGAGGGCTCTGGAGGAACATTGAAAGAGGAGGAGGCTTCCTCCAATTTCTGGCACAGGTTAGGAGGCATGGGGTGTGCAGATGTTGGGGTATTGATATGTGAGTCAGTCATGTGGGTATGAGGACATTTGATAGAGCCTTCCCCAGCCTTGGGCCCAGGACCTAGTTGGTTCTCCATGACTTTAAATCCTTGGGTGTGGTAATAAATTTTCCATAGCCCCCTTGACATGAAAACCAGAGTCCTGAATTGCCTGCCTGCTCTGTAGATCTCCTGTTTGCTCAGGTGCCTAGACTCAGCCAGCAAGTCCCCATACAGCTTGCACTCATTGGCCTGCATGGACTCCATTTCAAGCCCCCCACTCAGTGAGCATGAAACCATCAATCTGGTTTCTCAGCACACAGACGCCTACATCACACACCGAGAAGTCATTCCTACTGAAAGTCTTTCCTCGACCTCTGTCCACACCCAGACTCCCACTTCAAGTCCACCCATGCCACCACTTGTTGGTCACCTGCTACTTAGCCTGCACTCCAGAGGATTCCTGTTGCCTATTGATTGCCCAACAAATCTAGATCAGCTTCAGCCTGGATAAACCAGGGACTTCTCTGCTATCTGATGGTCCAACCACATCTGCTGGAACAAAGGTTGAACCCCTTCAAGTTTATCCTTCATTGGGCACACTTCCTCACCCCAGGGTACCATAAAGAGTTTCCTCATATCTTATATTTACTCTTTTTTATCATAGTTAATAATTCATAATATGAAATACTAAATCGAGAAGGAGGAAGGTATGGTATCAAGGAATTAAAGCATCTTACTGAGCTGCAAAGCAAAGGGAGATTATAGATGATGAGGAAGGGCCGAGAATTGCAGCTGGGTCTTAAACCTAGATAATGCCAGTCATGACTGGAACATGAGAGTGGAATTCTTAAGGAAGAATTTCTCTCAGGAAAAGAGAAAAGAAAAAAGAGAAAAAAGTAACATAGATTTCCTGGAGCATATAACCTTGTAGAACAGAGAATTCTGTTCATAAGTTTGAGACGTATTAGATATTGGGATATAAAATGCTTAGGAAAAAGTATTTCTTAGTGAAATGATTATCAGCAGTGAGCAACATCTTTATAGAAATAATTCTGAAAAAACTAAATTATCAATATAATTTGAAATTATGACACAAATACTATACAGAAGACAGTATTTGTAATATCTATAATATCTATATTATAATATATTATATTATATTATAATATAATAGTATTTGTAATATCTATAATATAGATGATATATATCTATGTCTATTTCTTTCTGTCTATATCCACCTTCTTTAAATAAGAAATTGAAAAAAATTTCTATTACAGAGAGAAAAGTGAATTACAAAAAAAAAAGTGAAGCAAAAAGAAAATATAGGTTATATACTTTGAAATAAAAATTTATTCTGGAGCCTCATCCACCAAAGGGCAGACAGCAGAAGCAAGAAGAACTACAATTCTGCAGCCTGTGGAACGAAAACCACATGCACAGAAAGATAGACAACATGAAAAGGCAGAGGACTTTGTACCAGATAAAGGAACAAGATAAAAACCCAGAAAAACAACTAAATGAAGTGGAGATATGCAACCTTCTAGAAAAAGAATTCAGAATAATGATAGTGAAGATGATCCAAGACCTCGAAAAAAGAATGGAGGCAAAGATTGAGAGGATGCAAGAAATGTTTAACAAAGGCCTAGAAGAATAAAAAAACAAACATCTAGAAGAATTAAAGAACAAACAAACAGAGATGAATAATACAATAACGGAAATGAAAAATACACTAGAAGGAATCTATAGCAGAATAACTGAGGCATAAGAACGGATAAGTGACCTGGAAGACAGAATGGTGGAACTCACTGCCATGGAACAGAATAAAGAAAAAACAATGAAAAGAAATGAAGACAACCTCTGGGAAGAGGTTGAAGAGACCTCTGGGAGAGCATTAAATGAAACAACATTCACATTATAGGGGTCCCAGAAGGAGAAAAAAGAAAGGACCAGAGAAAATATTTGAAGAAATTATAGCCGAAAAATTCCTGAACATGGGAAAGGAAATAGCCACCCAAGTCTAGGAAGCATAGAGATTCCCAGGCAGGATAAGCCCAAGGAGAAATGTGCCAAGACACATAGTAATCAAACTGACAAAAATTAAAGACAAAGAAAAATTATTGAAAGCAACAAGGGAAAAACGACAAATAACATACAAGGTAACTCCCATAAGGTTAACAGCTGATTTCTCAGCAGAAACTCTACAAGGCAGAAGGGAGTGGCATGATATAATTAAAGTGATGAAAGGGAAGAAACTACAACCAGGATTATGCTACACAGCAAGGATCTCATTCACATCTGATGAAGAAATCAAAAGCTTTACAGACAAGCAAAAGCTAAGAATATTCAGCACCACCAAACGAGCTCTACAACAAATGCTAAAGGAACTTCTCTAAGTGGGAAATACCAGAGAAGAAAAGGACATACAAAAACAAACCCATAACAATTAAGAAAATGGTCATAGGAACATACATATCAATAATTACCTTAAACGTGAATGGATTAAATGCTCCAACCAAAAGACACAGCCTCGCTGAATGGAT
>NC_041215.1:114255032-114272780 GCF_002837175.3 Physeter macrocephalus
ACCTAGGGACACATACAGACTGAAAGTGAGGGGATAGAAAAAGATATTCCATGTAAATGGAAATCAAAAGAAAGCTGGAGTAGCAATACTCATACCAGATAAGATAGACTTTAAAATAAAAAATGTTACAAGAGACAAGGAAGGACACTACATAATGATCAAGGGATAAATCCAAGAATATATAACAATTATAAATATATATGCACCCAACATAGAAGAACATCAATACATAAGGCAACTGCTAACAGCTATAAAAGAGGAAATCGACAGTAACCTAACAATAGTGGGGGACTTTAACACCTTACTTACACCAATGGACAGATCATCCAGACAGAAAATTAATAAGGAAACACAAACTTTAAATGACACAATAGACCAGATAGATTTAATTGATAATTATAGGACATGCCATCCAAAAACAGCAGACTACACTTTCATCTCAAGTGAACACAGAACATTCTCCAGGATAGGAGAATGTTGGGTCACAAATCAAGCCTCGGAAAATTTAAGAAAATTGAAGTCATATCACGTATCTTTTCTGAGCACAACGCTATGAGATTAGAAGTCAATTACAGGGAAAACAACGTAAAAAACACAAACACATGGAAGCTAAACAATACGTACTAAATAACGAAGAGATCACTGAAGAAATCAAAGAGGAAATTGGAAAATACCTACAGACAAATTACAACGAAAACATGGCGACCAAAACTGATGGGATGCAGAAAAAGCAGTTCTAAGAGGGAAGTTTATAGCAATACAAGCCTACCTCAGGAAACAAGAAAAATCTCAAATAAACAATCTAACCTTACACCTAAAGGAACCAGAGAAAGAAGAACAAACAAAACCAAAAGTTAGTAGAAGGAAAGAAATCATAAAGATCAGAGCAGAAATAAATGAAATAGAAACAAAGAAAACAGTAGCAAATATCAATAAAACTAACAGCTGGTTCTTTGAGAAGATAAAATTGATAAACCATTAGCCAGACTCATTAAGAAAAAGAGGGAGAGGACTCAGTAAAAGTAGAAATGAAAGAGGAGAAGGCACAACAGACATCACAGAAATACAAAGCATCCTAAGAGACTACTAAAAGCAACTCTATGTCAAAAAATGGACAACCTGGAAGAAATGAACAAATTTTTAGGAAGGTATAACCTTCCAAGACTGAACCAGGAAGTAATAGAAAATATGAACAGACCAATCACAAGTAATGAAATTGAAACTGTGATTAAAAATCTTCCAACATGGCTTCCCTGGTGGTACAGTGGTTAAGAATCCACCTGCCAATGAAGGGGACACGGGTTCGATCCCTGGTCCAGGAAGATCCCACATGCCACGGAGCAGCTAAGCCCATGCACCACAACCACTGAGCCCATGTGCCCCAATTAATGAAGTCCACGTGCCTAGAGCCCATGCTCTGCAACAAGAGAAGGCACCGCAATAAGAAGCCCGCACACTGCAATGAAGAGTAACCCCTGCTTGCCACAACAAGAGAAAGCCCATGCTCAGCAACGAAGACCAAATGCAGCCAAAAATAAAAATAAATAAAATAAAATAATTAAAGAAATAAATCATCCAACAAACAAAAGTCCAGGACCGGATGGCTTCACAGGTGAATTCTATCAAACATTTAGAGAAGAGCTAACACCCATTCTTCTCAAACTCTTCCAAAAAATTGCAGAGTAAGGAACACTCCCAAACTCATTTTATGAGGCCACCACCACACAGATACCAAAACCAGACACAGATACTACAAAAAAATAAAATTACCAACCAATATCACTGATGACTATAGATGCAAAAATCCTCAGCAAAATACTATCAAACAGAATCCAATAACACATTAAAAGGATCATACACCATGATCAAGTGGGATTTATCCCTGGGATGCAAGGATTCTTCAACATATGCAAATCAATCAATGTGATACACCATATTAACAAACTGAAGAATAAACACCATATGATCATCTCAATAGATGCAGAAAAAGCTTTCAACAAAACTCAACACCCATTTATCATAAAAACTCTCCAGAAAGTGGGCATAGAGGGAATCTACCTCAACATAATAAAGGGCATATATGACAAACCACAGTAAACATTATTCTCAATGGTGGAAAATTGAAAGCATTTCCTCTAATATCAGGAACAAGACAAGGATGTCCACTCTCGCCCCTATTATTCAACATAGATTTGGAAGTTTTAGCAGCAATCAGAGAAGTAAAAGAAAAAAAAGGAATACAAATTGGAAAAGAAGGAATAAAACTGTTCACTGTTTGCAGATGACATGATACTATACATAAAGAATCCTAATGATGCCACCAGAAAACTCCTAGAGCTAAACAATGAATTTGGTAAAGTTGCAGGTTACAAAATTAATGCACAGAAATCTCTTGCATTCCTATACACTAATGATGATACAAACTGATGGAGAGATATACCATGTTCTTGGATTGGAAGAATCAATATTGTGAAAATGACTGTACTACCCAAAGCAATCTACAGATTCAATGCAAGCCCTGTCAAAATACCAAAGGCATTTATAACAGAACTAGAACAAAAAATCTTAAAATTTGTATGGAGACACAAAAGACCCCGAATAGCCAAAGCAATCTTGAGGGAAAAAAAACGGAGCTGGAAGAATCAGACTCCCTGACTTCAGACTATACTACAAAGCTACAGTAATAAAGACAATATGGTACTGGCACAAAAACAGAAATATAGATCAATGAAACAGGATAGAAAGCCCAGAGATAAAGCCACACACCTATGATCAACTAATCTATGACAAAGGAGGCAAGGATATACAATGGAGAAAAGACAGTCTCTTCAATAAGTGGTGCTGGGAAAACTGGACAGCTACATGTAAAATGAAATTAGAATATTCCCTAACACCATACACAACAATAAACTCAAAATGGATTAGAGCCCTAAATGTAAGGGCTCGGATACTATACCAGATACTATAAAATTGTTAGAAGAAAACATAGGAAGAACATGCTTTGACATAAATCACAGCAAGATATTTTTTGATCCACCTCCTAATGGAAATGGAAACAAAAATAAACAAATGGGGCCTAATGAAATTTAAAAGTTTTTTCAAAGCAAAGGAAACTGCAAACAAGATGAAATGACAACCCTCAGAATGGGAGAAAATATTTGCAAACGAAGCTACCGACAAGGAGTAATCTCCAAAACATGTAAACAGCTCATGCAGCTCAATATTAAAAAAACAAACAACCCAATCCTAAAATGGGCAGAAGATCTAAATAGACATTTCTCCAAAAAAGTCATTCAGATGATCAAGAAGCACATGAAAAGGTGCTAAACATCACTATGGAGGTTCCTTAAAAAACTAAAAAGAGAATTACCATATGACCCAGCAGTCCCACTACTGGACATATACCAAGAGAAACCCAAAATTCAAAAAGACACATGCACCCCAGTGTTCATTGCAGCACTATTTACAATAGCCAGGTCATGGGATTGAGATTGACATATATACACTAATATGTATAAAATGGATAACTAATAAGAACCTGCTGTATAAAAAAATAAATAAAATTCAAAAATTAAAAAAAAAAACAAATAAAAAATAAAAATTTCTTCTGGTTTCCTTGATTGAACCAAAAGAGTTAACCGCTTTTAGCAGTCACCTATTGGGTTGCCTCTCCGAGACCTCTTCTCCCTGTTAGGAGTCTTAGTGTTTATGCAGCGTATATGCTAAAACTGCTGGGCCATCAGCAGCCATCTTTAACAAGGGCGCTCCACCCTCTCATTTGATCCCTGCGTAGGCATACTCCCAACACAGGCCAGTGAGAATCTTTTCCCTAAACCCTGCTCTCTAGACTAGAGGTTAGTGGGACACTTTCCACAAGCTGGGTAGAAACTGAGGTGAGAGAATTCTCTGTGGATCCTTAGGGATTGTAGTTTCCTTTAATTTCCTAGTTCCAGCTCATTCCTGAGGCACACCTGTATTCCCGCCATTTGGGTTCCACCAGACTGCCGTTATTTTTCAAGTGGGTTTATTTAGTTTACTTTTTTGATTGAACTATTACAGAATAGCATATTTATAAAGAAACAATTTCTGCTTTCTCCAGTTATCCATTAGTTTATAACATTTTTATGTTTTCTCCTTGACAAGCTGCAGATGGAGCTTCATAGTCTAACACATAGGTCATTTGATGTTGCAATGGCAAATTAAAAATGCCAGTTATCAGCGATGAAATGAAATATATAATTACTGTCTGTAAAGTGTTATATAGTAATCAACACCCTGAGAGACAGAAACATGATTTGAGAGTTGGCTTATATAAGTATAGTGGGTCACAGAATTTCTCCAAATCTTAATTGAGCTTCTACCTATTTTTGTTTGTTTGTTTCATACGTTTCTTTTTTGTTTCATATGAGACTGATTTTGTTCTTACTTACAGGTAAATTTTACCTTGAAATTATGCCACTCTTCCCTATCAAACACCAAAATGTTCCTAAATTTAAGCACTTGAGAAGGAGAAATCCAAATGATAAATATCACTTAGTAATTCACCAAGGCCCCTTGTCCCTGAATACTTTATGCTCTAATGGTGATTTGTAAGTCAAATAGTTCAGGTGTATGCCAGTGTTCACATTCAGCCTTATCAACCTCATGGCACAAAGAGACCTTATAATGTAATATCTCATCACCAAAAGGACAGTTAGATAACATAGGATCAGGCTTCAAAAATGGCTTAGCTGGCAAATACATATTTTAAACAGACCGCTTGGTTGACTTAAGTATCAGAACTGTCTTTCATCAAGTCTTGATTAGCTGACTGTTAACCTTGAACCAACAGTGACTTGCTTGGAATGCATTTCATTTAAGGTGATGAAAATAATATCTTGTATTACTAACAGAGACTCCTGAAAACCTTCATTTACTATCCACATAATAACAATCTGGCATATACATTACTCTTCAGAAACTGAAACATCACTGTATCTATTTGAATTGCTAATGGGAAGAAGAGCCATGCTAAGAAAATCCTTAAATAATAGTAAGTTCCTAAACATAGGCTTTCACTTTCTTACTGTGAAAAGTTGGCATTAATTATGCAAGTCTCTGTGCTAAAGTACACTTTAAAGTTTGATGGTCTTTGTTGCTTTATTACCATGATGAATGAAAGAAAACTTATTCAACACACCTGGATCACAGTTAACAGATTTTACATAAATTGTTTCTTTTTAGTTTTTCTGACATTGTTTTAAGAAGTTCAAGCTAATCAAAATCTAAATCTAAAAGGGATAAAATAATTTATTGATTAAAAATGGCAATGATGGACTTCCCTGGTGGCGCGGTGGTTAAGAATCTGCTTGCCAATGCAGGGGACACAGGTTCGAGCCCCGGTCCGGGAAGATCCACATTCCATGGAGCAACTAAGCCCGTGTGCCACAATGACTGAGCCTGTGCTCTAGAGCTTGCTAGCCACAACTACTGAGCCCGCGTGCTGCAACTACTGAAGCCCGCACGCCTAGAGCCCGTGCACTGCAACAAAGAGTAGCCCCGCTGACGCAACCAGAGAAAACCCACATGCAGCAACAAAGACCCAACACAGCCAAAAATAAATAAATAAATAAATTTATTTATTTAAAACAAAAATGGGCAATGATGCATAAGCCTCATAAGAAGATAAGTATTAAATTTACTGGAGGAAGAGTCTGTACTTCATCTTTGTTCATACTAGAACATGGTATGTTGTTCTACATACAGAGGAACTACTTTGGAAGGATACCTTGAGCTTATGGGTCTTTTCAGACTTAACAGTAATTTTAGATAGAACATCTGAAATTGGGAAATATAAGAATTCTCACCCACTACCCATCTCACTGCAACATCTGCCCTGCTGCAGTTCTAACCTATCAATTTAAATTGGATACTTTTAGATGCAGATGGTGGTGGTTAATTTCCTCTGGACAGCCGATTAAGCATTAAAGGGATGATAGTCTGTTAGTAACAAATCTGTTTACTTCAGTAGCAGTGCAAGGACTTTATGCCTTATTAGGAAAGTCCCTTACTCATTTTCTGTTAGAAAACTCTGCCAGCACGATTATATTCATAATGTTTGTAAACATCTTAATACACAATTGTAAACAGTAACATTTCTTTAACAGTTACAAATGTCTGAGAAGTACATAAATACAAATTTACTGTACCAAAACAAAAAAAAAAGATTACTAAAGAGATACGGAGATATTATAAGAATATAACCTGATTGAGGAGAAAAAGAGAATTTTGTTTTGAAATAGCACTATTTTTTTTTCTATAGGTGGTTATGTTCAATGACAATTAGATTATCAAGTAGTAGAGTTGGTTTGTTTTTAATGAACCTGTTGATATTACTCATAGCTATCAGAAGCAAACTAGAAAATATTGTCATGAACATTGAGAGTTTACTGTGAATACAAGTGAAAAAAAGAAAAGTCTTTTCAAAATATGTTCATACCTATAACTCAATAAAATAGGGGATGATTTGTGGCATTCTTTTGGGTGAGCATTTACAGTCAGACATTCTTAATAAATTAACTCCCAAAAGTAATAATTCCATTAAGAAGGAAACTGAAAAAATCTTGTTTTTAAGTAAAATATATATATAATATTTATAAATATTTTTAAAATAAACATATTTGAAATGAGAAATTTAAGGGTTTAAAATAAGGAATCATGCACCTATATCTGAGAACTATATTAAACTCTAATATCATACTGTGAGGGAGTTAGTGTTAAATAAGTTATAAGAAAATGTTTGTACATTAATTTATCCTCTCCTTACTTAAAACAGTGTTCAAAAAACAAACAAAACCACATACAGTCAATATGGTTAAAGGAAACACACACACACACACACACACACACATATATATATTTTATATGGCATAAAATATATCAAGATAAATATACATAGTATATAATATATAAGGATAGAAAAAATAAGTTGAAACAAGGGTTAGTTTATTTCAGAATATGCATGCATTTTAGACAAATGCAACTAAATAAATTGTAATGCCAAAAAACTTTGGTATTCCTGTACTGGTGAAAAGTTTAAAAGATCCCTAAACTCACCATTAATGATAATATTTTCTTATACTAATCTCCTATCATACTTTCTTTGTTCCAACCTGATGAAACATTCTGTTTTATCGATTTACTGTATTACTAGACAAATCTCACTAAGGTTAAGGTTATGCCATGCTAGTTATCTTTATAATCTTTGGAGTACATAGATAGTATGGGACATTGCACATGGTAGGCACTCCATAAAAGTCTATTAAAAAACAAATGAAGTAAATATATTTTACCCATCCTTCCAAACTAATAATAAAAATCTACTGAAAACTTACTACTCAGTAAATGGCTATTGCGGGAGTTACAAAGTTTAAAGTAGCTTTTAACCAAAAGACATTAACAATTTTGCTGAGGATACAAAAATAACACACAGCATTCAGGTGTTATACCTTAGTACATGCATTATAAACTTAGTAGAAAATAAGAGAACAGAGAGTAATGTAGGTTGAGATTTATGCTTTTTAAAATCAATGTTATATGAAAAATAGAAAATATTTTATTTTGAAGCATCTAGCTGCAAAAGAATAAAATACTTTTTTGTTAGAGTATAGTAACACGCTCATTAAGTGTATGAGTGTTCCATTTTGAAATTAATTTTTCATTTTAAAGGAACTTGGCTTATTGCTTTAAACATCAGAGAAAAAACCTTTTCTGCCTTTATACTCAAACGTCTTGTGTTTGCAACCTTCCCAAAAAGCTTACACATGCTTCCTACTGTTAATTTACCACATGCTTGCTAGAGCTGACAATTTTTAATTTACTGGTCAGATTCACCTATTATTTGTACGCATTATACCAAACATATTTCCGATTCACTAAAATTTCTTTGTGGGAATACAAGGAAATTATAGTGAATATGGTTGAGATCAAGTGGGCCCTTAGATCTTAATTATAAATTACCGAAAAAAAAAAAAAAAAGAACTAGCTCCCTTGGCTATTTTCTTACCAGGAAACAAATGAAAAAGGGAAATTTATTTCCAACCGTAAATCCCAAATGTTTCATTTTCATTTTCCCCAAGTTAACTTTCTCACCTAGCTAAGCAGCATTTCCTGCCATTATTAGCTGCCAGCCCAATATCAGCTGACCAGTATCTGTCAAACTCCTTGCTTCAATGAGCTTAGGGACTCCTGAGGAATTCCACATATGCCGACTTCTGCTTACAGCTTCTAATTATTTTCTAACAGATAATGGAAGATTTAAGTTCAGAGAGGTTAGATTAAATTTGTTAAGTGGATCAAAACCCTAGATAAAATTCCAGTGGCAAAGATCACTGTAGAAAACCCTAAGCTTTTCAGTTTTGAGATAAAGAGCCCTCGCTGATTGCTTGTTTTCTGGGACAAACTGGTCTCACAATGTTACTACCTCAGAGGTATTCATTCTTATTTCTAATCACACTGTGCCAAGCTCTGTGTAGACTATAAGCTGTGAGCACCAAAAACATGGCTTCTTAGGAACTGTAGCAGCATTTAGAAAGTTCAAAAGAATATATGGATATCTTTTTCCTTACTGGAAAAAAAAACAATTGAGCTATTTATGTAGTAAGTATAGTACAACTTATTGTTTTAATGGGGTCAAAGAAGTATAGACTCTATGGTAATAATTTTATGCGAAGTGGTCATGATGAGGTTAAAATGCTTAGGCAATACATCAGAATTTTTTAATTTGTATAATTCAGAGGATTTGTCTGCAGTTTTTGTAGAAAGTCATAACACTCAGTTTGATTTTCTAATTTGAGGGTAAGAATGAGTGACATAAAATGTCATATGGAGGACTAATAAATAAAAAGAAAATGATGAGGTCATCAACAGGGCTTTGAGGAACAAGAATGCCTCTTGAGCAAAGCTTGGATTCAATGAATGCAATGGGCCACCTCAGGAGCTCAGAAGAAAAAACTCAGAAGAAATAAAACTCTGTGAGGGAACTGCCACTTGTTTTACTACTTATGGCCGCCATCTCTCTCTAAGATAATGTGATCTTTTAGTGGAGGCAGAGTAATGGTATGAGAAGTCAGTAGATTTTGAAACCAGAGAGCTTTCAGTTCAAATCCAGGCTCTGCCTTCCCTTATTGGATTCAGAATAAGAGAAATGATTTAAATCCTATCTGAAAGCTTAATTCTCCTCACAAACAGGCATATTAATACCCATCTGTAGGCTTTCCTTTGGCTCAATCTAGATGCAAAGAATCATTTCTTTCTTTACTTCATAATTTATAATTTTGGTCTTAATTTTACACATTAGGTTCTAGAAAATATGTTTTAAAAATATGTCTACTATTAATAGTTGATCCATAGTGGAACATGATTAAGCCTTCTTGCTAGACCAATCCCTTTTCACTCTGGCTTTGCTGTCATTGAGTTAGTTTTTGTACAAATCCACCATACTCCATTGTACAGATTAACTCTTGCAGTTTAGTACAAATAAAACAGTACCCAAACTTGTCCTTGTTAATATAATATCTTCATTTAATCTGGATGGGAATCACCCATATGTGACCCAGGATTACTGATACCTGTTGCTGAATGTAGGGTTAATCTTGAAACTTGAAGATCTCAAGCAATCTGGGGATGCTCTCTGTCTACTTCAACTTTTACTATGACCATTAACAATAACCATTAACTAGGATGATGATGGAGGTAACGCCAACAGAGTTTCTATTACAAATTCTTTGGGTGCAACCAGACATACTGTCAATCTGTTTAGTTTCTGACAGTCTATGCTTTGCAAACAAACCTGTGACACAAACACGTGACTAATACAGCAGTGCTGGGAGGTAGAATGAGGAATTCTTTTGATCGTTGTGAGAAAACGATCATAAAAAAGTTCAAGATATCCTTGTGAGTAGTAACTTCTGTATAACCATTTTAGCAATACCAAGCATGTGATCATTCATAGATGATTACCCAGTGGTGTAATAAATTTACAAAAGCACATTGAAAAAATATGATGGAGTATATTTACCATTAATCCATATACCACAGTGGAGTGAATATATATAAGTATATAAAATTTATAATAATATTTATATTATATTAATAATAAAATTGTAGTATATATCTATAATATATAATAATATATAATATTAATATATAAGTTAATACATTTATATTTATTTACTCCACTATGTAGATACACATATATGTGTGTGTATGCTATTGCAAATATCACAGCATATTAAGCCTTCATTTCCTGAACAAAATCACTGCTGTATGAATAAATAAAATCACTTTATACCACATAATGTAAACCAGGATTTTATTCAGATGGTCCTTTCCTCTTACAGAAACAATATTTTATATCTTTGAATCTACAAACAGAGAATTAAGCATTAACAAAACCATCTGTGGCAAGGTTCGATATATTTCAAATTATTTACTGATTTTCTGGAAGTTCTATTTCCTGTCTATGTTTGCCCTGTGGGCAAAAGCTTTCTACCTGAATTTTATGAGCAATCTTCATATTGTAAACAGCTCTTCCTACTGATGCAGTCAAAACGAGTGGGGATTTTTCCTAAACCATCATAATTAGCAAATACCGCTTGGATTGGAGTCAGAAACTGCACGTGATCAGTGTCATTCTCTCCCAGCTCCATGGTGGCACAGCAATACATCCGCTAATCATGTATGAAACTCCCCAAATTGTGGAGTTTAGAGAGCTGGAAAATGCCTACAATACAGAAAGCAACGCCTTTAAGAGACTACTGATTTCCATTCACTGAATTTAAATATTGGTACAGTAGACAATGTGCCTACAATGGAAACATTCACAGGGAAGCGTTCAGAAGATCCCCATTAGGGGAGGTTACTGGCCCCTTGCACACATAGAAAGTCTATAAGGGGTTTTCTTTCTCAAAGGGCTTTCAGAGGGTACACTGACACCTACTTACAGAGTCAATATAAAGGACTATTCCCCAGCGACATGTTGATGCTCTGGTTTCAAAACATTTAATAAATTTATTTTGTAGAAATAAATCATAGATGAACAATATAAATATGTAAGGAAAATTAAAGTATAATAAAGTAAATAGAGACAGGACTGTTGGAGGGAAATATTAAGTCAATTAGTCTGGAATAGAGAGGCTTCAGGGAAGAATAATAACAACCTTTAAAAATAGAAAAATTATTCAGTCAATTAACCACGTACTTATTGCTTTCTAACCAGATGCTTGTATTACGCTTGCCATTAGAGATGCAGACGAGACATGGGGTCAACAGACAGTCCCTGTCATCAGAGATCCTGTAGTCCAGTGATGAGTGATGGAGAATGGGATTCTACAATGATTACTAGGACAAATACATCTCTAATAATCACAATAAAGGCACAATTTTTTTCTGAATGTTATTAGTAGCTTATAATTTGGATTAAGGTGTCAGGAAAGGTATCTTTGAGGAAGTCTACTTAAGCTGAGAAGATAAAGATAACCAAAAGTTCATTAGGTGTAACCAGGAGAAGGAAACTCTGGGGAAAAGCACTGACTGGTTTGCTTGGCTTGTAAGAGGAGTGGAAAGAAAGTCAGTGAAGAGAAAGAAGACTGGGAAAATAGTTAGGAGCCCTACAAGCCAAGGGTTTAATATTTTATTTTGCTTTAGTGAAAACACTGAAAGGTTTTATTTTGCTTTAGTGAAAACACTGTATTAAAAAACAGGGAGATCAAACTGGAAGCTCTTTTTATAATTCAAGCTGGAGAAGTTGATGGCTTGGATTAAGGGGGTGGCAATGGCATATAAAAAGAAGATGATGCTCTCTAAATGTGTTTTTGGCATAGAATCAAAGCATTTTCTCTTGAATTTGTAATGAGTGGTTTGAGGGGTTGTGACATTTAAGGATAAATCCCAAATTTCTGATGGGTACAATAAAGTAAATGAATATACACATTATTTAAATGGGTAAGATTAAGTGCAGAAGAGATTAAGAAAAGAAGATGAAAAGGTACATTCTGAGTGTGTTAAACTTGAGATTCCCCTGAGATTTCAGTGTGGTGATATCAAGGATGGAGATGAGGTCAGATTCATAAAATAGAGATGAAATTTGAGAATCTAGTGAGATGTTCTACAAAACATGTATATTAAAAAGAGGTCTAGAACATAGCACTGAGAAATTTTAGTATTTCTAGGATTGTTTGCCAGCATGATTTTGAGAATCAAGAAAGTTGAAGATTTTTAAGAATGTGATTATGGGATAAGGTGGGGGGGATAAATTGGGAGATTGGGACTGACATATACACACTACTATTTATAGAATAGATAACTAATAAGAACCTGCTGTGTAGCACAGGGAACTATACTCAGTGCTCTGTAATGGCCTATATGGGAAAAGAATCTAAAAAAATAAATAAATAAAGACTGGATATATGTATATGTATAAATGATTCGCTTTGCTGTACACCTGAAGCTAACACAACATTGTAAATCAACTATACTCCAATAAAAAATTTTTAAAAAAGAATGTGATTATAAGATGGTCCACAAATTCAAGATTGTTATGAAGGGATGTGAGGACAGGTGGCAGCTGAGGGATAGTGAGAAACAGCCAAGAGTCAATGAATGGGAGACATCAAAAAGGGTTAACTGTTTCTCAGGTAGTTACTATAGGAAAAGAACTAGAGGGACAGGAGAATATAGTTGGAGAATTAGGTGTTTGATTGAGTGATTTCAGATGTGCTGCCATTTCAGACCGAATTCTCTACAACTAACAGGACAGGAACCAGGGCCAATGAAATAACTATAACAGAGTGATTTACTCTAGATACTGGTAATTTTTTCTTTTCTTTTTAGTAGAGTTTTGGAAGACTAAATTCTGTTTCTAATGGAGTTTGGAATCTCTTTCTGAAGTTATTGTTTTATTTTTAAAAGCAAAATAACTATCCAAAACTTTTCTTAATTACTTTAGCAATAATTTTTCTTAAGGTAAAAAGGATTGGTTAACCAATTTTTCAAAATCATGCAAGCAGTATAGAATCCTGTGACATCTAAGTAGTGGGCTTTTAATAAAAAGGAATTTTATGTTTTTCACCTCTGAAACGAATGAATTGTATTCATATATGCAAATTAGCAAAATCTATTAGGCCTAAAGATATAATTAAATTATATGCATTTAACAAAATCCACTGTTAGTATAATACAGGATCTAGCTAAGAGTTATTGTTAACTATGTGAAGCCATATGTATGAAAATATTGTGATGTGAAAATAATGTTATAGAACAAAATATCTTTTCCAATTGTTTTGTAAGTCTGCTATAATCTAGGAGAAAATGTAAACCTTACCAAAAAATTGTTTGTCTCACCCCACTAATATGGCAACAACTAGAGTTGAAACAGCTCCCACTAAGACACTGAGTATCATAAAGACAATATAGAGAAGAGTAACAGAAACAATGGACACATCTTCAGAAAACAATAAAACACTTGCGTAAGATAAAAGTTCCTATTGTATAGGAAGAAGGAAACTAGTTATTTTTCTTTTAATAAGAAAATTACCATTTACACAATAAGGTTGGCTGATCTGAAACACCTTTCCTTGCAGCACCTTTTCATGAACTATGTGGTTGATTTGGTGGCGAAGCTGAAACTGAAGCCAAGAAGATTCAAGTTATCTCTAACCTGAAGTATTATTGATCAGTCACTGGAACTTAGGATAATTATGGCATTTCTTTTATCCTAGATTAGTTCTTTCTAAGAAAACATAAATTAAGTAAAACATTTAAAGACATACGCACTTCCTAGGCAAATAAAATAATGTTAAATGGTAGTGGGCTTAAATATCAGGGGAAACAAACAAACAAACGGAAAACAGAGTAGTGGAAGCTCAGATAAACTCAAGAGCCTGTCTGATTTGACCAGACCAGGGTCCCCAATTCCAGGGATCTTGCTCAATAGCATCATTTTTTAGGTATCTGTTGTACATCACTTGATGAATTTAAAAACAAAAAAAAAGAGACAAAAAACACCCGTGTTTTCCCAATGAAATGGTGCTATTTGAAGCAAGAACTAGGAGAGTGCATAAATGTAGGCATTCTTCTTAAGAAGGTGGACCTTTAGAGTCATTTTCTTAACGTTCAACGTGATCTGCCTTTATGTGAATGAAGAATGTACTGGCCACTCACTAGCAGTGTGTTATTATCATCATTATGAATCCATTAGACATACTCAGGTGAGCTGAGTAACAGCCTTGTGACCAAATCCTCCTTCTCTTGCTTTTAGTGTAGCATTTAACAGAACACAAACTGCTCCTTATTTATTTTTGCCTATGGTAAAAATTCTAAAGAAAGATAAAAGTCCTCTCCTTTGCCCTTGGATATCAATAGAAGTAGGGGATGTAGTGAGTTTTGAGTATTAAGTTGTTGCATGTTTGTCGTTATTGTAACAAGTGAGTCACAGCTATATCTGATAAACCTAGTAGTAGTAGTTATTAAATCTGGAATACTGTACCCTAAGTGTACAGTTGCAGCGAGGGAGGGCAGCAAAAAGGTCTAATGCTTAATAAAAGTATGCAGTTTCCATTGTCTTTGGAAGCTGTATTTTCCTCCTATAAAATGATATAAAACACAGGCACACACATGCATATTATTACTAATAGACACATAACCAGTCTGCAAAGGAGACATGTGGCATGGTTGCAGTTATTTTAGTTTGAAAGTTATCCTTGGAACACTCTACCATAGTGCTGTACCTTAGTTGACTTCCTCCTGCCTTTCTTTGCCCAGTGGCTTTCTCTTGCTACTGAAACCTGTTTTGCCACACTCTGCAGGTAGTACATGCAGGAGAATAAACGTCTTTCTCTCCCAGTTGCCCTCAACCAATGACTAACAGCTGGAGTCCTTTCATCATCTCCCTTAAATTTTAAGGAGTAACTCTGAGGTGTACATCCTACACTGGCTGCCAGAGTCTCTCCAATGGAAAGAAGCTCCAGTCTCTCATGACGGCAGCTGACTTTACTGATTCTCCCGTCTCATTTCCATATTCCCTTACTGATGAGTCCCTCACCTCCAAAATAAACTATCAATACTTTCACTCACATCCTTGTCTCAGGGTCAGCTTCTGCTTCTGGAAGAGCCCAAACTAAGACATATGTCAAACATGACTTTTAACTTAATAACCCTGAGAATATTTGCAATTTCAACTCAATTCTTAGGTCCAAATTGCAAATAATTTTGCTAAAGTAGACCTTTTGTGGTTTGATATGTTATTTAAGCACTTATAATGATCTTCACACATAATAGATGAGGTGAAAATGTAGGTATGAAAAGTAGGTATATGTTTGTATTAAAGTTATACCTGCCTACTTAAAATACTGAATTCACCATTAATTTTTCCAGTTCAGCAGTATTTTAATTGTTGTGAAGCTATCCTAATGTTTTAAAAGTTGAGAAAATAGTACGAAGTGTTTCTGCTTGATATTTATTGAAACTCTGTCAATAGCAGTTCATCAATCTGTTAATCTTCTAGCAGTTATTCACCAGGTAGGAAAGGTGCAGTCAAAATATTTTCCCTAATTTTTTTTTTTTTTTCACTTTTAAGACGATCAGACTCTTTAGAGTCTGTTGGTCACCAGATCCATCAACCATCTAGGAAAATGATGCCTTTCATGGCTCAATCAGAGCCTCATTTAAATTTCAGCAGAAATCTGTAACTTCAAGCTGCCATTCCCCACTCCTGTTTCCATGGGAATAGACTTCAGATGAGGGAAAAGAAAAAATGGACGGGGTTAGGAGCTTTCAAATAGTCATTCAAAATCATGATGAGGTTTTCAGAGCTTCTTTCCTAGGTGATTATTTTGTAGCCTCTTAACCCCTTTTTGCCAGTCTGTTTCCATGGAAATATGACAAAAAGGGCTGTCCAAGCCTCCAGCAGAGATTATTAGCATTCTTGTGAATTTCAGCTTTGGCTGCTGTCTAGACTGGGCAAGATCTTTTACTATCAGTTTTACATATTAACTACACTGTTTCTACTCATTGTCTTTTTTCTTTATCATTTTTACTTCCTTGAAAGTTCCCTTCACAAATTTATACTTATGATCAAGATCAAATTGATTGTGACATCACTGAAAAAAGCTTGTTTTACATTTTAATATTTGAACCGGCTGTAGAGAGCGTCAGAAGTTTTAGAGACGGGCAGAAGGGACATTATTTAGTTACTGGGCTCAATGTCTGTTACACAGGTGTTGATAGATATGCAGCAAGCATCATATTTAAAATATTTAGCAACTGTTAAGACACAGCACTGAAACCAAGTGGGACTCTGTGGGCTCCTGGGCTCTGGAGCCTTTCTGTTCAGCCTCCATGACCTTCCCTGAGTTCCAAAGGGCAGGTTCAAACAGCTGCTAATCAGGGAAGGGAGGGGATTCAGAGACAAGGAAGGAGCAGCCAAGAAACAATAGGGTCCTGGGATACAAATAACATCTTTGTGCTCTTTACAGAATGAAAACCCCCAACAAATGGAAATTGTTAGCATTCTTCATTCCAGATTAAAGGAACTAGAAAAGCTCTTCAAGACACCACCTGAGGCCAGATTAAAGGAATGGAGGCCCTGCACACACCCTAATCTTATCAGCAATCCCACCCTTGAACCACTGCTATAGGACTCCTCACTAAACTCACTAAACCCTCGGGGTTGGGACACACAGTTTTGAGGGCAAGAGCCTGCTTTGTCCCCCTCTGCCTGGCACAGCAATAAAGCTATTCTTCACCCAAACTCTGTCTCCAAGGTTCAATTCGGCACTGGTGCACAGAGACAGAGCTTTCGGCATCTGTACCAACCAATCAGAGCAACAGGTTGGTTCCACTTAAATGATCAGCCCTATTGTATAACAACCAATAAGCTGTTAAACTAAAAGTAGCCCTATATAAGATGGGTATAGCATTAGACCAAAATAAATTATGCAGCACCACAAATTGAGCACCTATAAAACTTACAAAAGAGCGTACACGAGAAAAGGATAGAAAAACAGAGCAATTCATTTTTTAAAAATCAGAGTGCATATTCTTTCATATGAAGGTCATTTGAAAATCAAAATCATTCTTATTACTGAAGACTTTATGCTAAAAGATAGAGAAAGAATGCATATGGGTCTTTGACAGTACCCCTGGCAAGATATCTTGTGTTGAGTGTGAAAAAATAACAGCACGCTACATACATAGTTTCATCTGTTGTACCTTCTGAAATTTGCTGAGCAGCTCAATCTACAATTTTTGCTAGGGGAAATCTTAAAGTTCTGATTGACCTTATAAAGTAATTTCATTCTTCAGAACTCTTATTATTCTATAGTTGGAGCATTTTACCTATAAGGTCTTGTCTTATGAATTTGAATTGAAAAAAACAAGTTTCAATGTGTAATTATCTGAGTTAGTGGGTTCCTAATTTAAATTTAACAGCAACTAACTCACTATCAAAGCTAATCTTGATTGATGTTTTCAACTAAATAGATCATAACAACAATAAAATAAAGCAGTCTGATTAATTTTCCAAATCATCGTCACTACTCTCAAATGCAGTCTGGCATAGTGGTTAAACACATGGCCCTTGAGGGCAGGATTTGGTCAGCAAGCCAAATCTGGCTTTTAGCTTGCTTGTGTAAATAAAGTTTTACTGGAACACATTCATACCCATTCACCCATTCACCCATTCCTGTGTGTGTGTGTGTGTGTGTGTGTGTG
>NC_041215.1:114272900-114310370 GCF_002837175.3 Physeter macrocephalus
CACCCATACCCGTGTGTGTGTGTGTGTGTGTGTGTGTGTGTGTGTGTGTGTGTGTGTGTGTGTGTGTATGTTTTTAATTGTCTATGGCTGCTTATCTACTAAAAGGAGAGAGTTGAGTAGTTGTCACAAAAACCACATTGCAGGAAAAGCCTGAATATTTATTCTCTGGTCTTTTAAGCAAAAGTTTGCTGACCCTTGCTCAAGCCTTTAATTATAAGATTATACCATTTCCAAGGAAGACACTTTGAAGTTGAAGTCTTTTTTTTTTTTAATTCTAAAAGCAGTCTATTAATAATGGATAAAAACGTGATTGCCTGCTGTCTGTACTTACATCCATAAATTCCACATTGGCTTTGGGACCAGTTGTTTCATTAAGAATCTTAATAGCCACAGGAATCTTCACTGTTTCTCCTTCAGGGACCCAAATACCCTTGGGAGGAAAAAAATTCACATTAAATCTATATTAAGACATACAACATTTAGACCAGAAACAAAATTTGATTAAACACTTGACCTATTAATACCTTAAAAAATAATTTAGAAGTTCCATATTTTGTCATTCAATCAACAAATGTTTTTCAAGCACCTGTTATATGTTACAAGTTACTCGGCAACTTTGTTTTCTGCTTTCATTACCTGAAGGTGGATCATATGTGTATTCTGCTTTCAAGGTGTTTACGCTATTATCAAGTTCAATTTGTGTACATGAAAAAGGCTTTGAATAGTAAAAAAAAAAAAAAAAAAGAAAAAGAAAAAACATTGAAATAATATATAATAATAATATTTGACTTGGATGATATCATCAACTTCTCACAACTTTGAGAAAGCTGTTCTGATTTTTGGACTTCAATTGTCTTATTTGTAATTTAGAAGACTGGGCTAATTAATGTTGGAGGTTCTTTTCAGCTTTAATATTACCTAATTATTCTGCAACTAAAAATAAAATGAAATAAAAAAGCATATTCTTATGTATCAAAATTCAGATTGATTTAAGAATTAATTTTCTAAGGTGATTGTTTAAGAATTAATTTTCAAAGGCAAGTACTAGGGAGTATTGAGCACATATTAATGTGTCTATATTATTTAATATTGTGGGTGTGTGTCAAGGATTTTTATTATTTCTGAAGTAATATAAAATATTTATATTAGTCATTGAAAGTTCTCTCTTCCTATAGAGACATAATTATATTCGAACAGGACCTGTGCATTGTGGGAAAGTATAAAGTTGGCAGGGTTTGGGTAAAGTACAATGTTAGTTAAATAACAGCATTTCTGAGTAAACAATTCAATCATTTGAATGAGGATACTGATAATACAGGGACGCAGAGAATATACAAGAATATTTTTTTTAAGTGTATCGTCCCAAAGGAACACAGAAGCAGATATGAGGTTACATGTAAAAAAAAAAATCTCAAATTTTAATTTATTAGCCTTGACATCAAAAATGTCTTCTAAGGCCAGTTTTAACATTAAAATGAAAGGAAGAAAAAAAAAATAGTCTACTATTCCTGAGCAGAACACCTCCACTTCCGGTTTTTCTTAATATCAGCTGGTTGTAGTTATAAAGAAAATATTTTTAAAAGTTTTTCACTTAGTACTTCTATGCTAAGACATATGTATTTGTGTTATCCAAAGTGGTAATAATATAAGAGAAGACCTAAACACAAGAATTATTAAAAAGTGAAAATAATAAAGAAAACAAGACTTTAACCTTTAGAAGGTGAATTTAAGGGTTATGTTCTTAGAGTGAATAGGGAAATCTATGTGTCAAATGCAAAATAATAAGCCAAGTTCCCAGTGGTATAATTTTTTTTTTGTAAATTATTAATGTAAAAATGAGAAAAAAAAAACCCAAGACCCATTTTCTTTTTGATGGTACTAGGGTGGAGAACAGGCTTACTGTTATTCAAAAAAAGTAACCACAGAGGGGGTTACCTTTTAAAGATATAGCATCAATATTAAAATATTCCTAAAGTATACTTTTGAAATAAGAATATACATTCAGTGTGAATTAATTTGCACTGCTTTTTAAATTAGTATAGTCATTATTTTCCAGGCCCCATCAGACCACAATTCAACTATGCTGATACCATGATATTGGTTCAAATCTTTTATGTTTAAACACAGTGTATCTTCAACCAGAAGGAAGCATTAACCAAGTAATTGGCTAAGCCAACTTGAATTTCTGTGGTCAAGAATAATTCTTTAAAGTTTAAGACAGTATGTCCTTGTAAGAACTAATATATTAATTAAACCTTAGGGTCAACCATATACACTATAGGCATAAATTTAAACATACTTATGGAATTTTCAATAAGCTTTTAATAGAGGTAATTTCAATAAACGTGCAACAATCTTGGACAATGGGCAAATAAGTGTTAACAAAAATATTAATAAAGCTTTATTATTAAATAATAATAAAATATTATTAACGTTTTCCTTTCTGAGGTCACTAGATAATATTTAGTCTTGAGTTATACGGTATTCACGAGTTAAAATAAAATTCAATTTCCAGACCGTGTCATCTTTAAAAATATAACTGTGACTATATGCAAGGTACATGCCAAGATTGAGTTACTTTTAAAATGGAAGTCCATTTTTTTCCTAGCACAATATAAATAGAGAAACAGATAGGATACATTGTGTCTCTTTAAACATAAAAAGGATTTGAAGACTAGAAGGTATCAAGTCAGCCTAGAATAGTTTACATTCAAATTAGGTACTCAGCTAATAAGTTTTTTTTTTTCATTTTTATTGGAGTATAGTTGCTTTACAATGTTGTGTTAGTTTCTACCATACAGCAAAGTGAATCAGCTATACATATACATATATCCTCTCTTTTTTGGACTTTCTTCCCATTTAGGTCACCACAGAGCATTGAGTAGAGTTCCCTGTGCTATACAGTAGGTTCTCATTAGTTATCTATTTTACACATAGCATCAATAGTGTATATATGTCAATTCCAATCTCCCAGTTCATCCCACTCTCCTTTCCCCCTTGGTATTCATACGTTTATTCTCTATGTCTGTGTCTTGTCTGTGTCTCTATCTCTGCTTTGTAAATAAGATTGTCTACACCAATTTTTTCAGATTCCATATATATATGCATTAATATACAATATGTTTTTCTTTTTTTGACTTACTCCATTCTGTATGACAGTCTCTAGGTCCATATACATCTCTACAAATGACCCAATTTCATTCCTTTTTATGGCTGAGTAATTCTCCATTATATATATGTACCACATCTTCTTTATCCATTTCTCTGTTGATGGACATTTAGGTTATTTCCATGTCCTGGCTACTGTAAACAGTGCTGCAATGAACATTGCGTTGCATGTGTCTTTTTGAATTATAGTTTTCTCTGGGTATATGCCCAGTAGTGGGATTTCTGGGTCACATGATACTTCTATTTTTAGTTTTTAAAGGAACCTCCATACTGTTCTCCACAGTGGCTGTATCAATTTACATTCTCAACAACAGGGCATGAGGGTTCCCTTTTCTCCACACCTTCTCCAGCATTTATTGTTTGTAGATTTTTTGATGATGGTCATTCTGACCTGTGTGAGGTGATATCACATTGTAGTTTTGATTTGCATTTCTCTAATAATTAGTGACGTTGAGCATTTTTCCATGTGTTTGTTGGACATATGTATGTCTTCTTTGGAGAAATGTCTATTTAGGTTTTCTGCCCATTTTTGGATTGGGTTGCTTGCTTTGTTGATATTGAGCTGCATGAGCTGCTTGTAAATTTTGGAGATTAATCCTTTGTCAGTTGCTTCATTTGCAAATATTTTCTCCCGTTCTGAGGGTTGCCTTTTCATCTTGTTTATGGTTCTTTTGCTGTGCAAAATCTTTTAAGTTTAATTAGGTTCCATTTATTTTTGTTTTTATTCTCATTACTCTAGGAGGTGGGTCAAAAAAGATCAGCTAATAATTTTGAATTTAATTGAACAAAATATGCAGAACAAGAGATTAAGAAACTTTTGCATTTTGACCATAGAATAAAAGTTTTATTTTCAAGAGATTACATTATTTTTGGAAAATTCAAGAGAGAAAATTAAGGTTTATATTCCAATTGTTAATAATTTTCATTAAATAAATCTGTCTTAAATATAAAACAATAACATTTAAGATGTAAAGTTCTTAAGATCTTTTTAGCCAACATATTTGTAAAACTGTAGGCTTGCATATAGCTTTGAGAAACTTGTCAAAGCAAATCTTGGGAATTGAAGTAATGGACATTACAAGAAGGATTTAGTACTATCCCAACAGAGCTTCTTATTCTTGTTGTTTACCCTTAAAAATAAATTTCACCACAATTAACCTTGGGCCTGGCCTTTGAATTGGTTTTGTAATTAAGTTAAATAAGTAAACATGCAAATGTTATCATTCAAGCTCTCCCTTTCCAGAAATATCTCTCTTATTAAAAACCCATGTTGTCACCCTCTCATTCTAGCTAAACTGAACTTAGAGAAAAGAAAGAAGAGCACATTGCCCAGGTCTCTCGGGGATCTCCTCCTGTGTAGGGGTAAAGAAAAATGGGTTGGATCTGGGTATTTCGGAAAAGGACAAATTTGCCAAAGGGAGATGATATCAAAAGGAGCTCAGAAGGCATTGAGAGAATTAGGTATATTTTGGCTTTTCATCCTTGTTTCCTGCTTTCTCATAACTATATCCAACCCAGTTTGGTCAATAAAAATTAATGAATTCATTTGTTCAGCAACTTCTCAATACTATAAAGATTCTCCTTTCTGAATATTAAAGAGGAAGTTAGGTTGGCTAGAACAATAACTTTGGCTATTATTTAAAACAAGTCTGAAACAAAACTGAAAATAACTGATGGCATGTGTTATTTTCTACTTACTTTATAAACAGTTCCAAAAGCACCTGAACCAAGTACTTTTACTCTTTTGAGTTCAGTTTCTTTCAAAATACGTAGTTGAGCCTGATTAGGCGCCGTACCACTGGGTGTTAAGGGTTCTACCAACTACAAAGCAAAAAGAGTACAGGTTATACAACTGTCGGTCCAACAATCAGTGTTCCTCTCTTTTTCTTTCTGTTTGGTTCACTTTCTCACACATAGAAAACACACACAAGACCACTTTTCCTTGACAAACAATATGTTTGTAAAATGGATCACTCACAATTCCTTCTGACCCTACCCTTTCTCTTCTCATGCTGTTCACCTGGGTGAACACAAGTAACAAATGTGTACCTACCTTGAGGCATACTAGTCTAGGGGATGTTTTTCCCACTTTTTATAGAAATTTAGAGACTAATTAGGGGCTCTTAATTCTACTTTTTCATGCTCCTTCCTTTTAGACAACTTCAGCTAAGACTTAGAGATTTCACTTATGCCAGTGTACTCTATCAAAGTTTTTTCTCATTTCAGGAAATTCAATACATAAAAATTAAATAAATACAATTTTTTAAAATTAAAAAAGCTACCTTCTTATCATTTAATACCTAGCAGGGAAGTCAGGACAGACATGTCAGAAGAGAAGAAAACAAGTTAGCATAATGTCAATACACCAAGACAGTGTTTCTAAATCTTTCATGTACCTATGAATTACCAGAGTTTTTTGTTAAAATGCAGATTCTGGTTCAGCAGATATGGATTTGTGGCTGAAATCTGCATTTTTACAGAACTCCAGGAGATTCCTCTTTATGATGATGGTCCTTGAACACGTTTTAAGTAGCAAGGCCCTAGAGCACCTTCTAGGTTAAAAATTCTAAAATGCTATGAATTGATTCTAGATCATAAATGAATTCTATGAAATGCAGAGGAATAAAATAACCACTGGGGAGGGAGGTTTGCTTTTTGTGGCTTCCTAAAAGGAGGCACACTTTAAAATTGGTCTTGAGATAATAAAAATGGATGGACATGGGGGAGGACACTGCCACCAGGAAGAACAGTTTGGACACAGCATCAGGGAGAAGGAACAAAGCATGAATGAGAATAATACAGGGAGAAGGACAGGTCTGAAGGGTGAGATTAAGTTGGGAAATACCACATCCTAAAGTGGGCTGGGTAGCAAAAAGGGGTAAAATTAGGCAGATAATTTTAGATGTCATAGTTTAGATGCCATTGCCAGAGAGGATGGGTAAGCCGGAGAAAGGTATGTAAATGTGTGCCAATTTCTTGACTATGTGAACACAAAAATGTAGACAGAAGAGAGACTCTGGGTACCAAAAAGTTTATACTGTATGTTAAAATTTTAGAGTTTTATCTATGCTTGAGGAAAAAGGCAAGTCAGAGAAACAAGAGCTTTTTTTAAATTTATTTTTAAGTTAAATAAAAGAACTAAACTTTAAACACAGACAAATAGCTTGTTCTCCCTCAGCATAAGGAAATAATTAAGGCCTACTCCTACTCACATTGTCTTGAAAATCACCACAGTATTTCGAAGTGTCTGTTTATAAGGCTAACTGCACTGTGGTCCTCAGCTTGGTTATTATTATAATGCTTCTGTGAACATCATGGTCTATTTAATTAGCTAAACAGAATCTTGAATGTAGGTAAAGTTTAGGGATGTTAGCAAGAATTTGGGAAAGGTGATAAAAATTATCAATATTCTTAAGCTATTTTTAACAGTGTGGCAACTAATATACTTTTATTTCAATTTCAAATTTATTTTGTAATAATGCATATAACTGCATTCAAGTCCCATAAATCTCAGAAAGAGTCACACAATTCTTTAACAAATCTGAAAAAAATCTCCTGCAGAGGATCCCATTCACTTGAATCCTGCTGTGCAGAATTTCTCTGGTAGATTTTGATACACATACTATGTATACAGTAAGAAACTTTTATAAAAGTTTATAAGTTTAAAAGTTATAAAACTTTTAAATCATATACAAAAGTCATACAAAAATCATATGCAAGATTGGGGACTGGATTTTAGCATTTTAGGCTAGATAGACTTAAAAATGTATATACATGTATTATATATAGGCATACACTGTGCAATAATTTCATATTTTGAAAACTTTACAATTCTACCCGCAATTTTATTAAGTATCATTCAATTTTTTTCTACAAACACATTTTTCCCCCCAGGAATTTGAGTATTATACCATTAAAAGAGCACAGTTTTATTTTGTGACCCAGTATGGTAGAAAGACAATTGAGTTTACATTTGTGGGTTTGTATATCATTGTTGCCACTTACAGGCTTAGAATGCAATTTGCCTTTCCTGGCCCTTCATTTCACATCTGTGAAATTGGTATACCAATAATTATCTTAGAAGATTGTTAAAGGATGAAATGGTATATACATAGATGGAAAACTCTGGAACATTGCCTGCCATAATATAGGCACCAAATCGGTCAATCTTCAAGGGATAGGATTATATCTCATTAATACATTTCTAAATCACAGCATCTATCAAAGCATCAAGCTTATAGTGCATCTCAATAAGTGTATATTGAAAAAAAGATTTTCTACTTTTATGCATGCAACAGAAAAAAGACAATCTGGGTCAACATGATTTTTGGGAAGTGTATCAATTTTAAAAACCTTCCAACAACATATCATGCTTTAACAAAGTTTTCACATCTGAGGCAGATTTCTAGCTTCAGTATTTAAGAATTTAAGTTGAACCTCTTAAGAATTCCTCTTCTATTTAGATGGTAGAAAATCACAGTTATTTACTTTTACTGAGAGAAAGATGAGAATTCAACAATTAGCTAATTTAGTCCTAAGTGATAACTTTCTATAAAGAATAGAATATACTTATAAAACCAATCAGTATGCATTTATTTAGTAATGAAATACCAATTTGGAGGGCATTATTAGAAAGCACCATATTAACAGCACAAAACAAAACAACTCTTTTCATAGCAATGAGCTTTTCCTACACATAGTTAAGAGACAGAATTTGTCTTCTATTTATTCAATCACCTAAATATCCACTGCTATTCCAAACCTTTCATTCCTTTCCAACTCTAGTTTATTTACTTCACTTTTCAGAATTCTTTCAGTGACTGCTCAAAGCTGTCCATAATGGAAAATTCTACCTGCCTTCACCATCCTAGCTAACCTGAAAATATGCACAGCACATGTGCTGTGCCCAAACTTTTATTCATGTTCACATGTACAAGGCTGAATGTGATCAAGTTGATCTTTTGTAACATCCAGCTCAAGTCAGAATCATTACTATGTTCACTCCGTGTATATAACTACCATTTTTATGCTTGAACGTGTCTACTGATAAGACAGCCCATTTAATTTCAGATAACTTCAATCATTAGAAAGAAGTATCTTCTTATATGTAACTGTATAGTAGCTTTCTGAAACTTTCAAATAATTCTATCCAGATTTAACTTTTGGGGGAAAAGAGCTAAAATTTAATTCATTATCAGTGTGAGAAACATATGAATGAAGAATATTCCCATTCCTTTCAGTGTTAAGAGGAAAAGTCAAACTGTCACACTGACAGTGAGATAGAAAACAAATGCAAAGAAGGCAGACTGTCTCAGTACAGATTTGCTCTGAAATGTTCAGATAGGCATGGATACGTGTAGCAGGAGAAAGAGGTAGGATTCGAGTTGAGAAGGATATGGTAACGCGTGGTCTTCTGCACTTGTTTTTCCCCTATAACCTTTATGGTGAAAACGATCATCTTGCATGCTAGAGAATTCAGTGTGGCAATACGAAAGAAATTATAGTATTTTATGGATAATTTACATATTCACAATAACTAACATGCATAATATTAAATGCATCTCATAAATAGTGTGATAAGGCGTATGTGATTACAAAACTAAGCTTTATCCTGAAGCTCATCTTTTCACTGCTGCTATAATGAGATCAGTGGCTACCAATTTAATGGCCCTAAGTAAAGCATAAATTGCTTGCCAATCTGGCTTTATTTTAAATCAAAAAAATTCTATCACTTTCTAACATTTTTCTAGTTCTGCTACTGAGATATTCTCTGACTCATATATTTTCTAGTTCTGCTACTTGTATATCCTAGAGCTTGTTAATGGACCCCTGTCTCCAAAAGAAACAGATCTGGCCCAATATGATAATTTCCTTGACCCCTGCTATTTGCCCTCTTCAAGCCATGAGCCTGCCTTGACTACACTTACTATATACTCTGATTTTCCATCAACTTCGTATACCATACTATAAAATATAAACCCTCAGCAGGAAATTGAATAGAATTTTCTCTTGGATTAAAAAACTGAGTATCTAAACCTTCTAAACCTAATGAAAATCCCTAAACACTTGAAGAGAAGAAATGAACACCTTACCTCTGTTTCCAGGAATCTTCTTAAGGCTCTTTTCTTTTTGATGCTCTTCCTTCTAACATAAACTGCAAATGTTAGACCCACGATGACCATGATGAAGAGCCCGCCAATGACTCCGGCTGCAATTAGAGGAGTCCTGCCAACCAGAATGGAAAAGAAAAGAAAAAAGTATGAAGAGAGAAAAGACAGAGGACGAGGAAAAAGCAGTTGGACAAGCCATTGTCCACATATCACAAGTCTAGTCAATTAGAAGAAATGCAAATTAAAAATGCTTTAAAGCTTTCACAAAACTTTTCTCATGGTAAAAACTGTACCTGTATTTTGTTTTGCTTTGTTTTTTAATAATAAACCATGCACAGACAACTAATCTTTGAGGATGAGCAGCCACAACATGCCATTTGATGAAAAAATGTAAAATTTGATAACAAAATGAAGAATGTATGCCATATTTTTCATACAGGATCATTTTAAATCATTTTAATTTTACTTTTATCTAAAGAAGTAGAAATGCATTTAAATAGTATTGTTGTGGTTTATAATATTATTTTCAGCATTTTCTCTAAAGCAGGCTTTCTCAACAGTGGCACTATTGACATTTGGGGCTGGATACTTGTTCATTCTGGGGACTATCCTTTGCATTTTAGGATGTTTAGCAGCATCCTTGGTCTCCATCCACTAGAAGCCAGCAACACCTCCATCCTCTAGTCATGACTGTCTCCAGACATTGTCAAACGTCTGTCAAAATCACTGCCAGTTGAGAACTACTGTTCTAAACCAAAAATGAGTGGTCTGAGGACCTATGAACCCCACACCTCTGGTATACAGAGATACCAACAGAGAGATGCATTGACAAAAGTGCTATTTCAAACTCTGGCAGGGGCAACTTTGCTGGGACAAAGGGTACAAGAAAGATGAAGAACTGGGTCAGATGGGTTTTCAGAGTTATGATGACTGGAGTAAGCATTATTATTAAAAGTATGACTAAGCATCGTATACCCATGAAAGAGGTCTACACACTAAGTATTAAATAAAAATATGTAAATAGTATTAAAAAGGGATTAGGAAGAAATTGACTGGAGATTTTTATTCTTAAAATGTTTCTCTAATATATTGTTAGCTAATGTATAATTTTGAAACTGATCACTTTTTGTTTTCTAAGATAAATGTTTTGCTTGCTTGAAAAGTAATGTTTATGGTCTAACTTCTTGTTCTAGAGTAGAGTAGTATCTATGAGCTTTCTGTAGTCAGAGCGCTGAAATATATTAATTTCATATGCCATAGCAAACAGTTCAGAGTAAAATACATAGGTGTTGACTATGAAGTCATGATAGATATCAAATCTAAAAAATAATTCCCTGAATGCTCATGCTTTCCATAGTAAAGTGTTTTATATTTTATATTCCTATGTATAGAAGAACCTACTCTATACAGCTACCCTCCTTCAGAAAAAAAAAGAAAAATTACTTGTTCTTGAAAGGTAAACTTTTGCTCAAAGACAGATCGGAAATAACGAAAGCAGATGATCCTAAATAGAATTTTTAAATTTTAAAGAGCTCTGGGAAAAAATCTGGGTAACTTCTTCTATAAATTAAGTCATACCTTTTAAACATTATAACTGTTATATTATTGTCATATAAAACTGCAAAGAGGGCTTCCCTGGTGGCACAGTGGTTGCGAGTCCGCCTGCCGATGCAGGGGACACGGGTTCGTGCCCCGGTCCGGGAAGATCCCACATGCCGTGGACCGGCTGGGCCCGTGAGCCATGGCCGCTGAGCCTGTGCGTCCGGAGCCTGTGTTCCGCAACGGGAGAGGCCACAACAGTGAGAGGCCCGCTTACCACACACACAAAAAAATTGTACACGGTAAAACTGGTAGTTTGACTAATATAGTCACCAAATCTAAATCTATAGGATTCTTTTATATGAATTTCACCAAATAAAATGATTTTAAATTTATAATATAGGTGTATTTTTCTTCATTTCTTAAATACAGAATAATTTCCGGTTACAGATAAAGGACTCAATCTGCAGCCCTATAACACACTGACAGTATAGTTTGTAACTGACGGTATTGACTTTAAATCAGAGATCTCCACTTTTAGATGCTTCTAAAGTAAATAGTTTGAAGATGGGTCCTCAGAAGTCACTGGATCAGACTTAGGGCTGCTTCACTGCTTATCTATGGGCACTAAAGGTTAAGCTGATTTTTTAAAAATTTGCACAGAAGTAAAAGCAAACAAGAAAAGCTGCAGGCTTGTCAGATAATTTTAACCATTTTTGTATAAGAAAGTTTAAATAAAATTATAAAATAGTGCCTCTAACATTATTATTTTGTGTTTACCTTCAAATCTGCATGCTTTTTCCTTATAGTGCTGTATCATGCTGGAAAGATGTTTTCACATCAGACCAGTCAGAGCTTTAATTATGTTGTGCCTCCGCTGGTTGTGAGCAGTGCCTCTATCAGATGACTCAGCTGAGATACACATAAGTACATGCTTCACGTAAGGCAATGAAAAATAAACATAGCAGGAGCCAGCTAATCTTTCTTGGATTCCTGAGATCTGATACACTTGCCTCTAGATCCTGCCTAGTACTATTCTTAAATCAAATACCTTTAAGCACTGGCAAATCATATGCCTCCCGTAGGCCAGGACTGTCTCAGTTTGTACCACTGTTAAGTACCAGTAGAACCCCATTCACTCTCAAAAGTGCCCTTATGTGAGCAATAAATCAAATGTTTATCCTTTAATAAACACTTAGCCCAATTTAGAGAATCTAGGACACCTTAAGATAACAAGTCTTTACATATATATGTATAAATAAACAAAGAAATACATACACATTCATACAGGACTATCTAAGTATTAACAAGTTTCACTTCCTGGAAAGGTAAATTAATTACTGCCTGTAATAAACCTATATATAACATAAATGGATGTTTCCTAAATTAGAGTCAGATGTGATGATTCTCTGTAATCTAATATTTTCTTTTAAAAATATAACTAGATAACATTGGCTATCATCTTGTACCCTATCTTTCCTCTGAAAATGTTATACTGACCATCAGACAAAAGCATGAGTATATCATGAACCAGAGGTTAAATGTATCCTCAGTAATATACTTCACGTTTCCTAATTTGCTCTTGCAATAAGAAAAATGTAGTTGATCAAAAACATTTTGACTCTTTAGTGAAAGAAAATGCTTAGAATCAGTTGCCAACTGAGATAAATAATGCAACTTTGCAAATAGGGACGTTTTCAATATTATATTAATTATGTAAGTAAGCAGTTTAAACATAGCAAAAATGCTGTCCAAATAAGAGGAAAACAAGATTTGACTGCCATTAGGTACTCATGAGTTTTATGGCACATATAGTGTCACAAACAATTCATTTCATTTTCAATGGGAAATAATCTAATTGAAATGAAAATGTCAAAGACTTTCTATCCTAATATAGAAATATCCCCTTTCATAGAGGTAAACCAGAGATTTATTTGGTCTTATATACTACACTTAAGTTCAAATAATTTAAATAGATTGACTATGGACTTTTGATTCTAATAATACTTGTATATTTTTAATTAAAATTTTCTTTTTACATATACTGCATATTTTCACAATAACTATGCAATACTGAGCTTATAACCTCCATTTTAAAAAAAAGAAATAGACTCAGAAAAGTTAATATACTTAGACAAGGTCAAACATAAATAGTAATGCTAACATTTTACATCTTGTAATCTCAAGTCCATCAGTTTTTCAGCTATATATGTTGTCTTTCTAAAGATGATTCATTAGAATATTTTTAGGGTAGATGAATACAATTCATCAGATTTTTCTTTAATACCTAATACCTATAGTAGAGAATACAAAATAAACATAAATTTATTTAGGGGTTCTAATAAACTGATTTTGTATTTAGTTATATCTTAATATTGTAATTCTCATCAGACTATCATTTTAGCTGCACTGTTATGTTCACTGTGATTTAAGTCTATTAAATCCTTTCTGCTCTTATTGAAGTTTATAAGTGATCTTATACTTCACTGAGTTTCATTTTACTTTTTCAGTGAGAAAACAGTTAAGAGGATTCGGGGGGCTTAAAAAAACACTGGATTTCCTTTAAGAAAAGCAAAATTAAGTGGTATCTATCATTCTAGTGATAGTCCATACTGCATTGTTACTCTGTTCAGTCTTCCCCAAAGCAGCTCAGACTTGAAACAAGAGACTGTGAAACACTAGGAATATTGAAATTCCCCAGAAGACATTTTAAGGGTTACTGACTAGGGCAAGGAGAGCCACATTCATGTTTTTTTTCCCCTCATGAAAACTGTGCTTATTTTGACCCAGAATTCCACCTGCTCTATAAATATGACACATCTTTTCTTTTCGAGCAAATGAAAGTGATGTGGGTCAGACTCTGAGGTAGACATCAGTTGACAGTTACAGGTTTTATCTGATGAGACCTAGAGTATTACAGTATGTCTCTATCCTTTGATTAGGATTCGCGATTCTTCTATTATACCTTAACTATGACCAGAAGTGTTGAGTGCTGAAGCAAATGAATCAAAACATACTGCCCCTCTTCCTAACTAAATTTAAATGTTTCTTGACTTGTCTTCATGTGTTTAAATAAATCTTTTTTCCCCAATATTTTTTCAATATGAAAAAGTTACATATTATTCAATAACACAGTGTTACGAAGTATTTCAGAAGAGATATTACCATTAAACGAATATGTAAATATCATTTGGATTATTTTATGTCTAGAATTAGCTCTGAGAAAAATTTCTAATAGTTTCTTGGTAATTCCTTCCTTCTATTTATAAGTAATATTTACACCTATATACGGGTTTTTGTTTGTTTGTCACAATTTTAGGGAAAGCATACAAACCTGTACATTTGATTTTTGAGGCAACTATTCTCTGATTAAATACACCATCCTGAAGATACAAATAATGCACCTATGAATTTTACACTTATGAATTTTTTTCTGCTCTACTGAGGTATAATTGACAAATACCTATGAATTTCTACAAATGAAATATTGAAAGGGAATTAGATAAGGAAGAAATTTTCTGTTAACAGATCTTTGTAAGAGCACAGATGAATTTTTAGTCCTCAGACTCGTGTGTGTGTGTGTGTGTGTGTGTGTGTGTGTGGTTTATACCTATTACACAATATCATTAATGCTTATACTAGTAGAACACTTTTAACATCATCTGTATAGATTGAATATATAAGTATGTTTAATGAAACAAACAGAAAATTGTAAATATTTAATTACAAAATATATAATCCACTGAGTACTACTCCATTCTATTACCTATTCATTACATAGACATGGTAATCTGAAGCAATATGCCAAAGGATTAAAAAATTGAAGATAAAAATCTGAAAATTTCAGTTGTGACCTACCAAAATTGTTCAGCATGCTAGGAATTAATTAGTTTCACAATAGAGCAGAAAATATTACATAAATACTTCTCTATGAAGTAAAGTGGGGGAGGAATAAATTATTACAGGCACCATTCTTTGCTCTCCTATGTTAAAAATTTTCTTCACCTCAAAATCTCCATTCATTCTAATCACTGTAATCTCACATATCTATGTTACTAACGTATTATAGACTATGGCAACTTGCATTTACCTTTATCTATCAAGTCATTACACCACCCATTTGTGTCAAGTTTACTGGGTACAATTACATAATACAGATTTAAGCAGTCCCATTTTGAGAGGATTCACAAACTTAATTTTTTAAGTAATAGTTTTTTTATTTTACATACAAATATGTATATAAAGCATCTTCGATTTCTTTTAGTATGCTTTTAAGGCACCCCAATCCTTGCCTTAGACTAAAAACATTTTTTTTTTATTAAATGCTTACACAAAGGGAGTAAGAAAGTGTCCTTCTTAAAAGAAAAAAAAAGAAAACTCCTTTTCATTCAGATGATATGTTTTCTACTTATTTTGCCCTGCTGGTACCCTTATTTCCCTCTGAGGGGACTTCCAAGTGGTAATGGGGAGTTGGATAAAATGAGAAGGGAGGAGACTTTGAGAACAGGTACAGCTGCAGGGAAAATGCCAGGAATTTGGACATCCATGTGGGGTCACTGAACATTTCTTCCAGGATTAAAAAACAAAAGTGACTTTTACCAGGTGTTTTATATGTCTTATGTCAAATAATTCTTCTGACATGATTATTTATGTATGATGAATCTGAGGTAGGTTATATAACTTGCCCCAGGTCATAAGCATTCTAAGTGGATAGTCAAGATTTGAATCTTGGCATGGTTTCCTCTAAAATCTTTTCTGCTTCCATTAACATATGACTATAAGAGTATATTAGGAAGATTACTCTCCTAATATACTAGATAAATAGGCCATGAAGAGAAGATATTTTCAAGACTGGTTAGCTATTTTAATAGTGCTTATTGGTGGCAGTGAGGGACATAGTAGGAAAGCATAGAGGATGAGGTAGAAAAGTATTTCCAGCAGCAGAAATGATTCAGTGTATAAACCTGATGGTGAAGGCAGACAAAGGAGGAGTCAAAGATGGCTAGGCTCCCGTGCCTGCATGAGTGGAAGGCTGATGACTCCATTCATGGACTTGAGAAATCAGGAGAAAGACATTTGGAAGGAGAAGCATTGATTCTTTGGGGTCTATGGATTTGAGATGCAGAACAATATACAGGTATATTGTTATCTTTTCACTATGCCTTCAAATTTCTGTGTTCCCTTGTTCCTCCTCTAATATCAAGACTTATACCTGTGTTGATTTTAACAGCTTCTCATTTTTAATTGAAGAGAGCCATGGATAACACAATGTCATTTCCTTTAAATTTTTCCAATACTTTCTTTTTTCTCTGGGAACGCTAGAAATGCAAAAGAAGAAAAAGCTTGGTTCGAGGGCTTTTCTTCATTTCTGTTTTCTTTCCTCCCCCTTTCCCTTTGTTTTCCTAAGGAACTGTTATTTTTCAGTTTGATTTCTCTTATTAAGTTGAAGTCGGCTGTATTAATCTATTTTTGTTCTGACCTTTTGAGACCATTCATTTTTAAGTGCAACACAACTTTAAAATAGTTAATATATTTAGAAATCTTATTTGTACTATGGTACATGGAGCTGCTCTTCACACTGGGTAACACATGCTGAAACCAGGTGCCTTTGTAAGTCTATATGGATCTTTGTTAATTTTGAGTCCTAATGACATCCCCTTTATGGAGAATTTAAAGTTTGGCATTAAATATTAAACTTAAAGAAAGTTCTGTAATTGAAAAAGATAGCTAAACATAATGATTCTGAAAGGGGCCACTTCATACTTTTTATTTTATGATTTGGTAATTTTCATAGGAACAACCTTATGTTCATATATAAAGGGCTAAGTGCTAATAAACGGCCTCAAATTTATTGCCATCTCTGTGACCCATTTCATTCCATTTTGCTATCATATTTACAAGAGTATCTCCCCTTAGCACTATGTGTCTCTTTTATACACTCCCAAACTAAACTTAATTTAGTTGTTTATAATTATTCTCTCTCAGATTCTTTTCTATTTCTAGGTAAATTATAAGCCCTGTAAGGTTAGGGACTATTATTTCTACTTTTATATTGCCCTATACCTCCAGTAATATTCTCTAAGAAGATTCTCAATAATTATCATTAAATAAATCAAACAGCAAATAGGATACTTTAGGTGATAATATATTTAAGAAAAAAATGCAATTATTTCACTTAAGACTTTTATAGTATTTGGAACAATTGTGAATTGCTCAATTCACTTGTGCTCTATTAATTATTAAACTAATTCCCATTACAATTTAGTTTCTCCATGAAATCAGTACTTGTCAAGGTCACTAATGGTTTCCTTATTGTCAAATTAAATAGTCAAATCTTAGATCTAATCTTTACCAATCACTTAGTAACACATCATGTTGGTGATCACTTTCCCTTTCTTAAAACACTGTCTTTCCTTGAGTTTCTCCTCTATCTGGTCAGTCCTTTTCAGTTGTTATTTGCTTCCTCCTTATCTCCCTGACCTCTAGAGGTAGAAGGGTCCCAGGACTTAACAATTGGATTCCTTCTCTTCTCTACTTACATTTACTCCCTAAATATGATATCCTCCATCTCTTTATCTATGTAGTGATAAGCAAATCTATATCTTTAGTCCAGACCTCCTCTCCTCTAAATTTATATTTTAATTTCAATTTCAATTGATGTCTCCACTTAGATAGCTAATATCTCAGTCTTAGAAATTCCAAAATAAACTTTGATTCCAACAACGCTTCTCCTCCCAAAAGGTATTTCCTGCTCTTCCCTAAGTCTCTTATTTTGGCAAATGGCAATTTCTATCTTTCTGTGTTCTTTCACATTCCACACCTATTTAAGCTAGGAAAAAGCTTACAAACACATAATTAGATCCTTGCTCATTACTGTTCCTTTCTTCTCTACTTAAGTATAGTCTATCCCTTTGAGAGCAAATATTCTTTTATTTCTAATCCATAACATTTAGTTCTAATATATCCCATGTTATCTACTGACTTCCAGTTTAATTTAGCTCATCTAGGAGTTCTACAATAGCGCTGCAATTTTAAGGGTCTTATTTTCATGACCAATATGTAAATTTCAAATAAAATTAGGGACATGTACATATTCAGAGCTTAAAGGTAAAATAATGGAATTTCAATTTTTAAAAGTACAAATATAAGCCCTTGAAGTGCTGGAATTGTGTCACAGATGTCCCCATGTTTTTTGGAGGCTAGTTTGTCTCATGAAAAGAATCATTAATTATTACACAAATAAATAACTGAATGCATACTTTACTCCTATAAATATTTAGATACTTTTAATCTTAAATCAACCCTTAAAAGCACGTAAATATTTCAACAATTTCAGAGTTGCATATATATATATAATTTTTTTTTTTTTTTTTTTTTTTTTTTTTTTGCGGCACGCGGGCCTCTCACTGTTGTGGCCTCTCCCGTTGCGGAGCACAGGCTCCGGATGCGCAGGCTCAGCGGCCATGGCTCACGGGCCCAGCCGCTCGACGGCATGTGGGATCCTCCCGGACCGGGGCATGAACCCGCGTCCCCTGCATTGGCAGGCGGACTCTCAACCACTGCGCCACCAGGGAAGCCCTCCTATATATTTTTAAACTTAACAAAAGTGTAATTGTAAAGAATTTCTAGTGAAAAGAAAATGGGAAAAGTTATTTCATGTTTCTTGAACTGAAGCTAATATGTGTTTAATATTTGCTTATTTCTGATTTTTAAGTAATAAGTAAAATAATTTCTCATAAAAGCAATGAAAATAATCCTTGGACTAGTTATTTTTGTTTGTTTGTATTAGTTTAGTTTATCTCTCACCCTCACCATACTGTGTCAAAGTTTCTGGTTGACTAACCGAACTGTCATTCCTAATATCCTGCTCCCTAAAACCTTCTAATCTAGGGATTTTTAAAAAGCTCAACAACTTCCCCGGTCTCTCTACATCTTGATGTGAATGTACAACAAATTTCTAGCCAATGAGAGAAAAGCAAATTTCAGCTAGAGGAATTCTGGGAAAGGAAAGGTACAGCTGATGAATTTGTCCCTCCTCTTGTGTCCTCAGATGTAATGCTTAGAGCTGCAGCAGCCGTCTTACTACCAAAACTGAAAGATAAGAAAATAACATGGATTCTGACCCCGATGTTACTGATCCATAGAACCAAAGGCAATAACAGCTCCCTCACTTCTAGACTTCTGTATTTTAAAGAATAACACATAAAACTATTTGTTGAAGCCACTAACATCAGGCTTAATTTCACTTGTAGCCCAAGTAAAGTCCTAACCAAAAAAGGAACTATGTCCAGATTTTCCAAGTTTAACTTCTTTTCTTGCATTGAACTGTCAAATGCATTATCTCTAGACAATCAGATTTTTCAAAACAAAAGATGAAACAGATGGCTCTTCCCTTTTTCAGGTAACAGTTAATAACCCTGGTGCTTCTATTATGTTTGCTTAATTATCACAGTCTCTTTGTTATTTACCAGGCTTTACCTATATCAGCCTTGACTGAACACTCTTATTGGGGGTGCGGTGGGGAGGTGCCCTACACATCTACAAGTAACACTAAGTAGAAGCTTGTAAAGCTTCTTCTAGAATGTAGTTTCTGAGTTGTGGAATTTAAATATGTTGTAATGGACAGCCTGTTCATTGCCATCCATTTTCAAATAGTGATAAAATTCAAAAGTACTAAAATGTTTTCATAATTTACGAACCTCAAGCAAATATTGTACTGGAAAATCAATAAAGAGAACATGCAGAAAACAGAGTTCTTCTTTAGCATTCGCAAAACATGAATATCCAATTTTTCTAATTCCTGGGCCCATAGAAGATTGGAAGTAACCCAAAGGAAAAAAAATGATAGGGTGAAGCTGTTTCTGTCTATCTCTTTTAAAATACTCTGCAGAGGACTCAGAGAAAAGACAAACAAACCCTCCTTGCAGAGACTTTTGTTCACTGTGCTCCTCTTTAAATAATGTTTTTAGCATAGAATGGATAGCTTTTATATCCTAAGGGGAGGTCTATTGTGACCAAAATCACAAGAACACATTTTAGAGCATCTAACAATGTTTAACAATATAACTCTTTTTTGAACTTATATAAATGCCCAATCCCTAATTAGAACACATTTCTAATTATGGGGAAACCCATTTTTTTCTCAAGCAATTGCTTAGAAGATGTTATGATTCTGCAGATGTTCTGAATGCAGATTTAGAGCCACAAGATAACAAACAAAGAAAAAGAAATCAAACCTAAGTCAATTCAAATAACATTGAAATAATATAATAGCAAGAAAACTTTACACTTTGCCTGAAACCATTTCATTTACATGCAAAATAAATCATTCCTACTAAGGAAAAAAAAATCCACATCTACATGAACCAGATTCTCTTCCCAGCTAGAATATTAATTTTTCAATCTGTTGTCTATTATTTTTTTATTATTGAAATTACATACACTATTAACATTAGGCTATATTTGATAGTATATACTGTTTTAGGCATCCAGGGACGGATATTTTAAAATCTCTTTATCTTGTAAATGATCATGAAGGAAATCTAAAAGCAGTATGAAGTTGACCTATTAATTTCTTTTAAATGTCTTGACTGATGCTTATCTACAAAATTTCTTCTTCTCAGTCTTTTAATTTTTCAGATTACATCTTTATTTTTCCATGTGGGAAATTACCTAGGCAAATGGATCACCTTTACTTATAATCATGCCACTTGAGTTAATGCAAAATTTGTTTTTCTTAGGGCAAATAGAAGAACAAGAGATAGCAGTTAATAGGACTTAACTTCACTACCCAGCAGTGAGTTGGTGACTGGAAAACACCATTATCTCTTTGGGACCACTGATATATTAGTACTTTAGTTTTTTGCCAAGATAGTCAAAAACAAACAAAACATCTAATTTACAATCTAATTTAAACAATTTACAACAGTAAATTTAGGATGATATGCAACAGTCACCAACCTGTAACATTCATTCTAGTTATTCTTTATTATCAGGTAATGATGTCTTAGTAATTAAAAGAGAGCAAGAGGTAGAGAGAGAGAGAGGGAGGGAAAAGAAAGGGAGAGGCCCTTTGAAGCAATCTAGAGTTAGTATTTTTCTTTAAAGGTTTAGGCATTGCTAGAACTAAGTTAATTTTTAAGTTTTACTAAATTATTTCAAAACTATATAGGATCAGAGTCATCTTATGAATTTTTGAAACATTAAAGATCCATTTATGTATATCTGTCCATCTAGGATTACTTAAAACCAATTTTTAAAAAATCAACAAACTTTGAAAGAAGATTAATTAAGCTTATTTATCCATCAAGTCCTCTCTATAACATGATTGATGACACCATAAAGAAAGCAATACATTCATTAGAAGAAATTTTTAAATCAGGCAGTCCTTGGCAACTTTTGGTGAAATCTTTCAGCCATACTTTGAAGGGACTCATCTAATTTTAGATAGGTATAAAAAATTATGATATCAAATTATATATAAATATAAATGAGACTGTAACTCAAATATTTTCTAACTCAAATATTTATAGTTTTATAATTTTTAATATATTGTCTATTTGATTTTTTGAATAATGATTAACAAATTTGAATGATAAATTGAATATTTTCCATGTATTTTAATTTATGCCTAGCTAAACATATTTTTTATAATGCCAGATATACACGTTATTTTATAATTTGTGAAAGACACAAATTTGGAACAATCTATCTTTCAATATAGGATTGGTGGTACATTAATGGTAGGGAAAACAAAGCAACTATAAAAAGAAGCTATTGATCTGGAAGGCTGTTCATAATGTACTATTAAGTTAGTAAGGTAAGTTGCTGAATAATGTGTGGTGTTCCCATATCTGTAAATAAATGAAACCCTTTGTTATTATATGTATGTATTAATATATGAGTAAATGTGTAGAAGGATAAACATACATATATACACACATACCTCTATATTTAATACACTGAGCATGTTTTACTTTTGTAATTTTAAATATCATTTTAAAATATATTGAAGATAATAATTAACCTTTAAAAAAAAAAGGAAGAAGAAAAGAAAAAGAAATACCTAAATCCCGGCTAGTTTGCTCTAACCATCAGGATGGTGAATTCTACCTTTACTGGCCTTAGATTTAAGAGAGGCACGTGGCACAAATTGCCAAGACAAGAACCATGGTTTGAGGATAAATTTAGTTACATCAATACAATCAGATGCAAATATATTTTATTTGTAAGAGATTGTTCCTTACAACATAATTCCTTACTTAAGAGCATTTCAAGGACATTGAAATAGGAAAAAATAATCCTGATTTCCTGATATACAAATGTTCTCTACCTGCATCATTGCACACAAAAAATTGCTGATGTTTGTGATAATGGTGTAATTTGGAGTAATTGTTATATACCAGCATTTTGCAATTATCACTACAGGTACTGAAATCTATTAATTTCTCAGAATGCACACAGGATGCTGTTAGATTCTGATTAAATATTTAACAGTCTTCTAATTTAATGAGTCCGGAGTCATTGATAGCAAACAACAACCTGTTATTTTTCATACAAAAATAAAAAAGGGTGACCTTCAGTTGGATACACATAGAGTAACACATTGCAAATTATTGATGATCTGTGAATTAGCATCAGAATATTTTAAATGCAAAAATTAGCACAGTTTATATTTGAATTTTAAAATCTCAGATCATTGCTCCCTTCACACATTCACACATACTAAAACATACCCTTCCTCCTTCTTGGTAAGATGGCTTCATCTAAAACTTCAGAGAAAATACAGAACATTAAACAGAAACTCCCTCAGCCTTTATCTATTCATCTATCTGAATCTTCTCTACCCTCTATTTCTCTCTCCTGATAAAATGATGACAGGTGTCTTTTTGTCTGCAAGTCTAATCCTTTCACATTTCCTTTGCCCCCTAATTCTTCTAGATTTTTCAGGAAATTCCTATAACTGATGATCTCTCTCTCCTGTGTCTCTACCCTTTCACTCTCTATAAGGCCTTCCAAAACAGACTCAAATTTCATCTATCTTCAATATATCCTTCTCTTGATATTATTCCCTCTCCAACTATTTCCCTAACTCTCTCCTTTTCTTCAAGTGTAAATTTCTCAAACTACATCAACACTAGTTCTCTGTATTTCACACTTCCTTTTTATTCCACCTGTATATGGAGACTTCCATAGCTGCACATTAAATTTCCTACTTAACATCACTTGGATCTACCAAAATCACCCCAAATTCAACCCATCCAAAAATACATTCATGAGTTTATCGCCGCCACACTGTGCCACATATAAGTTAATGTGTTACCAACATCCATCCAACTTTCCAAGTCAGAAACCTAGTAATAATTATGAAGAGTTTCTTCTCTTAATTACTTCATATCTAGTTAATTATCAAACCCAGTAAAAAAAGTTAAATTCTAAATATCTGTTGAATCTTCTCACTTCTCTCCATCTTCATCCAACTTCCTGACTTCCAATTCCCTGCTTATTCACGTCCAATAGCTTCAGCCTCCCACTCCCATTCATTGTACTATTTATGGCACTACCTCCAGAACTTTTATTTCAAGTACACTACTTTCAGGCTAGCAGCTTCTCTTTTTTTAGTTCACCTATGCTGTTATCTCTACTTCAACAATATTTGATAATATTGGGAACTTCAGGCCATTGACCCTAATGTGTTTTCATTGTACATTCAGTCTCCCTTATGTGCCGACTTCCCTCATTACTCAACTTAATTTTTATGACCTTTGCTATGATCATTTCTTTTTCATATAGTCTTAATTCATTGGTCTCTACCTCCTGGCTCTAGTAGATACCTGGCAAAACTCCACTTCTTCCAGTTACAATGTATGCACAGTTCCTGCTCCTTTTTATGGCCAACTTCTCCACTTGCATACTGAACTCCATCCCTTCTGATAACTAAAGAAAATTTTGCCTGCAGTTGTTCATTATCTCCTGAAATATTTTTTTGAATCATTCCCATCATCTTACAAATGTTATAATGTTTCCCAACTTAAGCAAAACAAATAAACAAAAAAAACTTTATCTTGATTTCATATTCTCTATTTGCAGCAAACACCTTTTGAAAGCTTTCTCTGTACAAGTTGTCTCTATTTCTGTCTCCCAGCCTCTTCTTGAGCCATTTCAAGTCAATCCATTTTGTCGCCACCACTCCAATGGAAACTGCTCTAATCTTTTCAAGTTTCCCCCATAACCTCCATCTTGTCAGATAAGATGGTCAATACTTCTTCGCTATCAGAATTAGTCTTAGTCTCACTCCCCTTCACCTAGTAACTTTCTTCACTTGGCTTCCAGAATTCAATTTTTCCTGGTTTTCCTCCTACCCTCAATTTCTCTGTCTTAATCTCCTTCATTATATTATATCCTTCTCCTCTCTTCTGTCCCTTAAATGATGGAATATCCTAAGGCTCATTGCTAAGTTTTCATTTCCATCTGCACAGTATGCCTGTGCAATCTCATCCAATGTTATGGATTTAAATATGACTGATGATTCAGACCACTCTCTTGAGCTCCAGAGTGTTACAACTATCTGCCCATGCAAAATCTTCACTCAGATTTCAAGTAAGCATCTCAAGCTTATCACACCCCAAACAGAATTTTTTATTTTCCCCATCAAATTTGTTCCACTTCTTCTTGAGTCTTTGTCTCAGTTTATGACATCACCTCTCACCCAGTTAACTCAGATCAAAAACCCAGGTGTCATCTGTAATATTTTTCTATCTTACCATCCCAACATCATCCAATCCATTTACAATTTTCCTCATAGTAAATAAAAATGCAAATAATTATAAAATGATATTAAATATTTTACATCTTTTACTGCACTGTAAATTTTATATTAGGGATTGTGTTAATTTTTTTTTTCATTCTCTCCTCAGTGCTTGACGTGTAGTAATTATAATGAATATTTACTGGCTGGTTATTGTTAAGTAGCATATATAGAAGAGTGGGTTTTTTCTTGTTTTATCATTTCAGAAAACAAATAAAATATGGTATGTTTGATTGTATCAATAGTGGGAAGACTTTTTCTTAGCAGAAATCACTTTTTACCTTATCAAACAGAATCAAATGATACACAATCTAGGGATTCATGCTCTACATTTTGTACTCATTACGACTTTCAATCAACTTTGCCCCATACCACAAATCTTACAGTATAAACTAGAGAGGAAAATCTAAAGAAAAAGCCTGCCAAAGCCCAGCACTATATTGTCTGTTATGTTATTGTTGAGTGTCCATAAAGCTTGGATTCTTATTTCCACCTTTGGTAAGTGACTCTGGGGGTGGCAGCATTAATGGAATTAGTGTCAGGTCTGATGGAAGCAGTTCTCATATGGAACCACAGTACTTTTACCAAATCCATACAGAATTTATAAATAACTGCCACTATAGAAAAGATTAAAAAAAAAACTTCACCTATGTTTATTCATAAATGTCTTAGATTTGTCACTAATGTATTAATATATAAAAAAGTAAAAATATATTTATATTATGTTACCATCCTACATGAGTATATGCTTAGAACATGGGAAATATTGATATATTCTCACCAAGCAGTGCCAGGTACATTGTTAGACTAAAATATGCTGTGTGAGGACAAGCATTATAAAATGCTATACATGGGAGGAAGGCTAAATAGGTAAAAGTCAGGGCTAAGGGAAAGACAATGGGTGAAACTATTTTAGTAAGCTATAAAATATTCAATCAGCCTCACCATAGGAATAACTCTTAACTGTTCTTCCACTTGGGAACCAATCTAGTAGAAAGAAGGAAATGTGGTTTTTAGAATCAATCACACACAGTTGAGCTCAGATCTTTGCTCTTCCACTTACCAGGCAAGTGATTTTTTGTAAATTGCTTAATTACTCTGAACCTGTTTCATTTGTTAAATGATAATGGTGTTAACTATTTTATATCATGAAAGTTAAATGTGATAGTGTAGTGCACCTGATAGACATATTTTAGAATTTTTTTTTTTTAAAGGATGGCAAAAAACAAGCTCTAAGTCTGAGATTTTGGAAAAAGCAACGCTATTCTAAGAAATAAGAACTGGTGTTTTGATTTTTCCATTGTTCCTTTCTTTTTAGTGCATAGAACAATGGTGGCATTTACTCTGGGATTTGAACTTGGGATTTGAACACTAGGATTTGGGATCCAGAGGTTCAAGAAACAAACAACTATGGAAATAGATTTTGCTTTTTTCATTAAAAAAATCGTTGTTGTTTTTTTTTTCCCTTCAACAAGTAAACTTTTTATGGTAAGAGGTTTTGTTATTGCTGTTCTATTTTTAATTCTACTAAAAGTAACTATAATTATTCCATAAATGACTCAAGCATATGGAAAGCTTTACTCTGGGCAGAGGAACAGAATGCTATGAAAACTGCAATGGCTACAGGCATTCAGTGTTTATTAGAGGTGGGTTTCCCTTTCATGATCATTCTTTCGTTGGCTATGAGTTACTGTGAAATTACTAAAATGAAATTATATCATTTTTTGGTTTGAGGGGGGATGGTAGCAAAGAATGAAATCACTGTGAGGAATTTCATTGGTAAATCAGAGTCCTCTCTGTTAATTAGCTCCTGCCTACATACATAGTATAAAAAATAATTGTATGTTTATGAAAGAATGATTAGTTAGGGAATGTGCTGAGGTTAATAAGAAAAAATCATGAAGAGAGCAATTTAAGTTAATATCTACATATCATTTCATGTAACCACATCACAGAAGGGGGTCCCAGTTAATTAGATTCCTTTAGTTAAATAGGAAATGTAAAAAAAGAAGATACTTAGGGTCTAATCCAATGTATGCCTGAGTTATATGGGAGAATAATTTTGACTCTTTTCTGAATAGACATATATATATATATATATATATATATATATATATATATATATGTCAGGCATAAAAATAGAAACTTTGACCTATACCTAAGAAATGTTTCTGCTTAAGTATTGTTCATTTATGACATATAAAAATTGAAACAATATTTTAATAGAAATATTGGCTACAAAATGCAATTTTAAGAGAGTCTTTGCAATATAATTCCATGTCTCTGAGTGATTTTCAATTTAAAAAGTAGACAATACTCAGATTTCTGAATGCAGACCCAGATGATCATATTTTAGTCTTCTCTTGTAGAAGTTTCTAAGATCTGTGGGCACATATAAATCTACAGATATATGCAATGGGTAGAGGCAAACAGATGTTTCTCCTTGGCTCTGTCTGACTCATCCCATCTGCAACCTATCAAAGATGGTAAAATAAATACCCTTTTGTGAACATGAAAAACCGTTCCCTCCATCATTCTTATTGTTCTCAAAACTGTTACCAAAATATTCATAGGAAAAAGGCCTACTACCTCTCCATCTAGATATCACATTCTAGAATCAAAATCTGTGAACTCCAAGGTGAGGAGGTAAGAAAAAAAATTAGTTTCTGTTTATATTAAATTTTTATTCTATCCCTTTAAATATCTATCATAAATTCTATTTATATAACTGCATAGATGAGTGTGTGATGAAAGGTTTTCATTGGTAAGAGTATTCCAAGTTTTATGATAACAGCTCTAGAGTAGTGTTGTGCAACAGATATCTAATGCAAGCAAATGGTTATTTAAAATATTCTAGTAGATGTATTCTTGAGATGAAATTAATTATGATAAAATTTTATTTAAGCTGTATGTCCAAAATTATTAGCATTTCAACATGTAATCAATGCAAAATTTTAATGAGATATTTTACATTCCTTTCTTCATACAATGTCTTTAAAATCTGGTGTACATTTTACAATTACAGCACATCTCAATTTGTTTTAACCATATTTAAAGTGCTCAATGAGCACATGTGGCTTATGGTTACCATAATGAACGGGGCAGGTCTAGAGCACTCTTGGGGAAGACTCACCCATCTGATAAATAAATGGAAAGGCAATAAACTTGGAGTTAACATCGGGGCAGTTTGATCCTAATTATACTATGAGTTAACTGCTCACAAATGGAGTATTGAACACCTGGAGCCAATGTGTACATTGAGACCTTACCTTATAGAAAATAGTTATACAAAAGAACCCTAGTTTTTGTTTTTGTTTTTTTTGTGGTATGCGGGCCTCCCTCTGTTGTGGCCTCTCCCGTTGCGGAGCACAGGCTCCGGACGCGCAGGCCCAGCAGCCATGGCTCACGGGCCCAGCCGCTCCGCGGCATGTGGGATCTTCCCAGACCGGGGCGCAAACCCGGTTCCCCTGCATCGGCAGGCGGACTCGCAACCACTGCGCCACCAGGGAAGCCCAGAACCCTGGTTTTAAATGTACAAAAGAACGCTGGTTTTAGTTCTAAGACAATACTTTAATTGCTTGCTTTTGGCTCTTTTTCAGACAAACAAGCAATAAATTATTTGAAGGTAGCAAGACAAATTTCTCTCAGACTTAAAGGTGTTCTTATATGGCAAAGTTGCAAAGGACACAGAAAATAAAGTTCTTTTCTTGCAGGACAAGAAGAAATAAGAAAGGGAGCATTGAAAGTGCTATGGTAGGTGAAGTAGGCAGAATTCAAAGATGGCCCATAGGATTCCAGCCTGTAGTGTATAAACATACATTCACCCAGTTATTCAATCAAATACTATTCTGGGTGTGCTATAAAAGGATTTTGCAGATGTAATTAAGGTCTGAAATTACTTGACCTTAAGGCAGGGAGACAATCAGGTGGGCCTGATCTAATCAAGGTGCCTTTGAATTTGGGTCTAGAGGTCAGAGAGGTAAAAATTAAAAGATTCAATAATGAGAAAACTGGCACACTGTTGATGTTTTTGAAGATGGAACAGGCTACATGACAAGGAATGCCCAAGGCAAAGAATAAGCAATGAAACAAGAGCCACAGTCCTATAACTGCAAGGACCCAGATTCTGCCAACCACCTGAGTAAACTTGGAAAAGGATTCCAACCTCTGGGTGAGAACATAGCCTAGATAGCACCTTGATTTCAGCCTGGTGACATCCTAAGGAGAGAACCCAGCCATGTCTATACTTTTTTTTTTTAACATCTTTATTGGAGTATAACTGTTTTACAATGGTGTGTTAGTTTCTGCTTTACAACAAAGTGAATCAGTTATACATATACATATGTTCCCATATCTCTTCCCTCGAGGTTCTTCAGAACATTTTTTTTTTGGATTCCATATATATGTGTTAGCATACGGTATTTGTTTTTCTCTTTCTGACTTACTTCACTCTGTATCACAGTCTCTAGGTCCATCCACCTCACTACCCTCAGAATGGGAGAAAATATTTGCAAACGAAGCAGCTCATGCAGCTCAATATAAAAAAAAACCAAACAACCCAATCCAAAAATGGACAGAAGACCTAAACAGACATGCCTGTACTTTTACCTATAGAACTGTGTTTTTGTTTGTATTTCTGTTTTTAAGCTGCTAAGTTTATGGTAATTTTTTATATGGTAATAAAATACTTATATAGCAGTTGAACAATTCATTCACTTTACCTAATCACAAAGTTTTTTTTTAATCCTTACCATTTTAGTTATCAAATATATAATCCAGATTTACGATATTTTGAATTTCAAAATAGGTCTTGAGGGCAAACTCTGATAGTTTTAGATGCTAAATTCACTAATACCGTCACACTGGAGAAGTTTAATACATTCACTGTTATATAATTATTCTGACGTTTTTTCCTATAAAACACTGAAATCATTTCACACACATACTAAGCATGATTTTAAGGATTAAATACCAGGAGTAGGTAAATGATCAAAGATATATGCTATATGTGGTAACCCTCATCATTCTATAGCATATTAAATTCCAAGATATTCAAACAATAGTATTTGGGTGCTGACTAGATGAGAAGGCATTACCTTAGGACTTCCAATAATTTACTGATAACTTTTGTGTCAGATGTTAGTAAGGGACCAGGTCAAATGCCATTTTTTACAATATATACAAACATATATATATATATATATATAACTAGTTGTTTAACATATTTACGTCTTAGTCATTTGAAAGCATGAAGTAATTTTTCTTTATTAGGAATTACTTGTTCATTTTGCCATATCTCTTACTTTTTCACTTCCTTTGTACCTTGTCAATATACCAGCTACAGAAATGTTTTCAATGGGTTTATATTTTTAGTTGGTTGCAATTTAGACAGCTCTTAGTCTGAAAGATATTAGAAATAAAATATTATGAAATAAAATTTAATATTCTAGTCTACTAAAATCCCGAATAAAAATCCTGAGTAATATCGATGACATACTTATACCTCTAAATTGTACTCTATAAGAAAGCAATGCCAGGGGTTGAATATTGGAAAAACACATGCAAAGTACTTTTAAAACTGTAAATATCTGTCTAAAGAAAGGAGCCGAGGCTTCAGGAATATCTTTCATTTTTTTGCTTCCATTTTAAATAAAACACATTGTATTGTCAGTAACAAATTTCAGTGAAGCTTAAGATATTCTGAGATAACTGACTGAAGGCAGTCCTGACATCATTCCAGATCAGAAATTAATAATTACAAACACCATAATTTCTATGCTATAGCAAGATGCTTATGGGAAAGAGTGAAAAAGTATTCATAATGGTTCCCTCAATCCACTGAATTTTTGCTCTGACCCTTAACTAGTATAATAAACATCTTCCCAGTTCAATAATGCTACCTTTAGATTTTCTATTACAGTTCTAAAGTCAATGCTCTTAAAATCTCTTTTGACTTTCAACTGTTTCTGGTCACATTTTTACAGTCAGTAGTTTTGAGTTTAATATTAATGTTTCCAGGATCTGTAAAAGCTTTGTAACAATGTGTGGGCATTTTGGTATCATTATAAAAGCCACTCATGCAAACTTGTGCCACTAAATATTTTGTTTAAAATAACCACTTGAGGGCTTCCCTGGTGGCGCACTGGTTGTGAGTCTGCCTGCCGATGCAGGGGACGCGGGTTCATGCCCCGGTCTGGGAGGATCCCACATGCCGCGGAGCGGATAGGCCCGTGAGCCATGGCCGCTGGGCCTGTGCGTCCAGAGCCTGTGCCCCGCAACGGGAGAGGCCACAATGGTGAGAGGCCCGCGTACTACAAAAAAAAAAAAAAAAAAAAAAAAAAAAAAATAACCACCTGAACTGTATAAACAGGAATTAACAACAACTGATTTGAAATGTTTTACTCTTGCCTTATGCTTCTTTGACAATTTTGGTATTTTATGAGTACTGGGAAGTGTGGGACCCAAATCAGCTGGAAAAGAAGAAATTCACACACTTTCCTTCACCTCTTCGAATGCTCTTTAATTCAAAAGCAAATTTAATGTCTAGAACATGGTGGACTAAGGATAGACTTATAATAAAAAGCCTGTGTACTTTTATTTATTGTACTTAGGGATCATAACACAACTGCCACTCAAATAAGGTAACTATCTACAGGCAACTTTGACCGTTCGATTTGGACATAAGAATTAAGTTCCTTGGGGGCAAAACAAAGGAAAAGGATTGTGCCATTTGTGAAAGTGGTGCCAACAATATCACATCATCTCTCTCATATATCACACATGGGTCACACTGCTAAAGAATAAGCTGTTATGTGACCTCTTAGGTAATAACCACTATATCGTAAAGTAAAAGTGTGACACAGGCATTAAAATGTGACAAGAATATAAAACGTTGCAAATATCTGGCTATATGAGATTTAGGGAGTTAAACTAAGTTCAATTACCTTATTTCATATTGTGAAGCATTCAGGATAATTGAGTTGAAACAAACAGCCAGATAAAAATGCTTGAACATATATCTAGTAGTTGTTATAATTTCTGTCACAAATTCAATAAAAATTATTAGTTTACAGTCTGAATTGCTAGCTAACAAAAAAATGCTTTGCCAAACTTTGCTTGATGAGATGAACAAGTTTAGTCTCTAATGGAGTAAGGATTTTAAAAAAGCTTTGGATATATGTTTGACAAAGAAACTAAAATAGAGTAGAATCTAATACATTGTTTATCAGAGTCTATATGAAAACAGCATATATGCAAGCTAAAATAAATAGCATACAAAAAAGAATAATAATATTAATAATAAACTTTTTGAACATATTTCTTCATAAGATCCTTGATGGAGAAGGAAGAGCATCAAAGCTAAATGCTATTTTTTTTTTTTTTTTTTTTTTTGTGGTACGCGGGCCTCACACTGTTGTGGCCTCTCCCGTTGCGGAGCACAGGCTCCGGGCGCACAGGCTCAGCGGCCATGGCTCACGGGCCCAGCCGCTCCGCGGCATGTGGGATCCTCCCAGACCGGGGCGCGAACCCGGTTCCCCTGCATCGGCAGGCGGACGCGCAACCACTGCGCCACCAGGGAAGCCCTAAATGCTATTTTTAAGGCATTTATTTCAGATAAGGAAAGAATGGAGACGTTTCAAAATATCAAGTATTATTTTCACTATAAGTAGCATATTCTAGGAGACTACAGGTAAAAAAAAAAAAATTCTATACTATCCTATCCAATCTTCCTGGAAGAAATTCCAGCAGCAGCCTGTAAGGTAAATTGAGTGTGGAAAACCAATTCACAAATTGCAGGCTTGGGAAAGAATAACACTGCTTAGAAAATGAAAGTCGATCAAGATTGGAAACATTTCACCTGCTTTCATTTAAATCTTCAATTTCTTTTCCTGCTGGTTTAGGAAATAGAAGATAGCATAATGGGGCAGTAGGGAGTATGAACTCTAAATATCTTGAAATGGCCACATTGACATGCTCAATGTAATTTTCTGTAACTAAAAAAAAAAAACTAGGCTGTGGATAATCTCCCAGTTAAAGCAGGGTTTATGAAACTTAAAACATTATTTTATATCATGTTTTTGTCCTCCTATTATGTAAGATTTATTTTAATCAATTCAGACAGAAGCTTAAAGAAAACTGTGATGGAATTTAAAAATGGAAAATGATCTGAATATTACTAGACTAGTCACATGCTTTCAATTAAATATATACCCACCCCATTTCAGAGAGGTAAGCATTTACTGCAATACTAAGGACCTGAAAAAGGAGGTACCTGTTACTTTTACTTCTCACCCAATCCATGTCAAAATGCTCTATGGTCATAAATACTTTTCCAAAGTGTCCAAGCTAAGTCTTTCATGTAAATTCCGTATTGCCTTATAAACAGCCTCTGGCAAGTCAATCAAATCTAACAGGTCAGTACAATTGAAGAACAGAGTCACATTGCTTTAAATTTAAGTTCAAAACAGGTATTAGTTAAAGATATCCAGAGTTTTCTGAAAGGAACAATTAGCTACCTACTACCAATTCTTTGAGATCATTATACTTAGAAGTGTGATATAAAATTTAATTACTTAAAATCTGAGAAATTTTGATATGTTAATTCCATAGCCATTGAACTATTGGATTAATGCCCTGATATAAAATACTAATAGAACACAACACCATGAGATTTTTAAAAAGACTGTTTTGCTAATATTTCAACTAGAGTCACAAATATCACCAGTGAACATATACTAGATAATGGCTCCTTTGCATTATCTCATTTAATCTTCACACCAATTTTATGAGGTATAAGGATTCTCATTTTAAATATTACCATTATTGTCCCCATTTTACAGATAAAAAATACTGTAGAGTCAACACTTGAACTCAGGCTTTCACATTCAAGAACCTCTGCTCTTTACCTGTACAAAGGCCTACAGGTGATTTTTCATTGGAATGATGGGCTGAACTGTACAATCTATATGTTGCTACTGGTCATGGTCACCTATTTATAACAAAACTCATCTGAATTAGGTGTATTAGTCTGAGACTATAGGGAATGGCCTGGGAATCTATGCAAGCAAGAGGACTGAAAATTCCCAAACCACTTTTGTTTAACTGTTGTAAATATTAAATCTATAAGATACACTACGATTTTGAGTTATATAACCTCAATTACTATCACTGAAAACCACAAGTCACTCATCACTATGGTTTTAACTCTTTCTCTGTCTCTGCATATGCCTCTGCCTATGACCTACTGCCATTGGTACCAGTGGCCCTCGCTATGACAGTGATTCTCAAGATAAAGAAAGAAATGTCCTCCCTTCCTTCAAAGGACTATCAAAGAGGTAGAGGGACACATCAAAGCTCCCTGGGTGACTCTGAGAGACTTCCCTCCCCCTAGAGGGATATGCTCCTCCATCCTCAACATTTAAAATATTTGATATCTAGAGAAATAATAAGTAATAGCATTTATTGAGTGATTTATTTAAACCAGGCACTGTTTTATAGACTCATTCAATCTTCATAGCCAATTTATGAATGATATTAATATTCCTATTGTATAATGAAGAAAGTGAAGCTCAGATAATATAAGGAACTTCCCTAAGGTCACACATCTAAAAAATGGTAGAACCTGACTTAAAACTCAGAAAATTGAATTCCAAAGACAGCACACTTAACCACCATACTACATCGCCTCTTGTTAATTGGCTGTGATAATTATTAAAAAATCATCAAAACAAATGTGGAAACATGCTTCAAAGTGATGGTACAGTGACTCAACCAAAGGCTCAAGGAGGAAAAAATATTTCATGTATATAGGAACAATCTAAAATAGATGCTAGCTTATAAAATTGCAGTTTGGGCCTTAGGTTCTCTTTCCCTCCCTCTTTCTCTCTCTGTCTCTCTCTTATTGATTTTTTTTCCCCATAATTTGACCTTGCTCTGAACAACTGTACTACCTGGTCTTGATTGTGCCCAAATGCCAAAGTGCCACTGTTGTATAAGTCACTTAACTCTATCACATTCCTTTTTTTTTTTAGAGTTTAATTGCTCTATTTACTTCATTAAAATAATTTGTTAATAAGACATTTCACTCATTTGACTGTTTTAAAAACATTTAAAGGCAAAATACCATATAACTGAAAAAAAACTACAACTAAATTACATGACTTAGATGAATCTCATAAATATAATATTTAGCAAAAGAAGCCAGATGTAAAGAGGACATAGTGTATGATTCAATTTATACAAAGTACAAAAACAGGCAAACTGACCTATGTTGTTAGCATTCAGGGCAGTTGTTACCCTCAAAATGGAACACAAGAAGCATTTCTGGTTCTGATACTATTCTGTTTCTTGATCTGGCTGATGATTACATAAATTTTCCATCTGGAGAAATTCACTGAGCTTTACACTTATGTTTATGTATTTTTACATTATATATATTATATTTCAATCAAAACTTTACATGAAAAGGCAGTGCTTTATCCAAAACAGTTGCTTTGCTAATTGTAATTTAGTACAACTTTCTCTCTTCCAAAAGATACAATTAATTTGTTTCATAAAGAAAGCTAACAATATTTCCACATAACATTGTAAAGTTACTATTTTCCTAAATATGAGATGTTTTAAAAGTCAAATTTATTGAGGTATAATTTATATACAGTACAATTCATTTTTTTAACTGAATGAACATTTTTGACAAGCCCATACCTTTGTGTAACCATCACCACTATCAAGATACAGAACAGTTCCATCATCTCCCCAAATTTCCTTATGACCTTTTGTAGTCTAACTCATCTCCCACCTCCCAGTTCCTGGCAATACTGATCGACTTCTGTCTCCATAGTTCTTCCTTTCCAAGAATGCCTTATAAATGGAATCCTATACAATGTGTTCTTTTAAGTCTAGCTTCTTTCATTTAGCTTAATGTTTTTATTTTTTAATAGATCTTTATTGGAGTATAATTGCTTCATAATACTGTGTCAGTTAATGTTGCATAACAAAGTGAATCAGCCATGTGCATACACATGTCCCCATACTGCCTCCCTCTTGAGCCTCCCTAGCATCATCCCTATCCTACCCCTCTAGGTTGTGGCAAAGCACCAAGCTGATCTGTGCCATGCTGCTGCTTCCCACTAGCTAAATATTTTACATGGTAGTGTATATATGTCGCTGCTACTCTCACTTCACCCCAGCTTTGCCCTCCCACCCCATGTCCTCAAGTCCATTTTCTATGTCTACGTAGCTCTTTATTCCTGCCCTGCAACTAGGTTCATTAGTACCATTTTTTTTTTTGCAGTAGTGGGATTGCTGGGTCATATGGTAGTTCTATTTTTAGTTTTTTAAGGAACCTCCATACTCTTTCCCATAGTAGCTGCATCAATTTACATTCCCACTTATTTTTATATTCTTCCTAAACTATCTGTTAGTTTCTTAGTCTAATTTTATTTTTTACTTTGTTACTGCTTTTTGTTTTTTTTTTTCTTTTGCTGCCTCAGGCGGCTTGTGGGATATTGGTTCACAAGCCCGGGGTCAGGCCGAAGTTCCTGCATAGGAAGATCCGAGTCCGAACAACTGGCCTCACAGAGAACCTCAGACCCCAGGGAATATTCATTGGAGTGAGGTCTCACAGATTTACTCATCTCAGCACCAAACCCAGCTCTACCCAATAGCCTACAAACCCCAGTGTTGGAAGCCTCAGGCCAAACAACCAGCAAGACAGGAACACAATCTCACTCATTAAAAAAAAATAAATAAATAAAAATGAGATGGCAAAAAATTATGTCACAGATGAAGGGGCAAGGTAAAAACCTACAAGACCAAATAAATGAAGAGGAAATAGGCAATCTACCTAAAAAAGAATTCAGAGTAATGATAGTAAAGATGATCAAAAATATTAAAAGCAGCAAGGGAAAAACAAAAAATAACATGCAAAGGAAGCCCCATAAGGATATCATCTGATTTTTCAGAAGAAACTCTGCAAGCCAGAAGGGAGTGGCAGGATATAATTAAAGTGATGAAAGGGGAAAACCTACAACCAAGATTACTTTAAAAAAAGAATTCAGAGTAATGATAGTAAAGATGATCCAGAATCTTGGAAATGGAATGGAGGCATGGATTGAGAAAATACAAGAAATGTTTAACGAAGATCTAGATGAACTACAGAACAAACCAACAGAGATGAACAACCCAATAACGGAAATGAAAAATACACTAGAAGGAATCAATAACAGAATAACTGAGGCAGAAGAACTAATAAGTGAGCTGGAAGACAAAATGGTGGAGATAACTGCCGAGGAGCAGAATAAAGAAAAAAGAATGAAAAGAATTGAAGACAATCTCAGAGACCTCTGGGACAACACTAAACACACCAACATTCGAATTATAGTGGTCCCAGAAGAAGAAGAGGAAAAGACAGGGTCTGAGAAAATAGTTGAAGAGATTATAGTTGAAAACTTCCCTTACATGGGAAAGGAAATAGTCACCCAAGTAAAGGGGAAAACCTACAACCAAGATTACTTTAACCAGCAAGGATCTCATTCAGATTCGATGAAGAAGTCAAAAGCTTTTCAGACAAGCAAAAGCTAAGAGAATTCAGCACCACCAAACCAGCTTTACAACAAATGCTAAAGAAACTTCTCTAGGTAGGAAACACAAGAGAAGAAAAAGACCCACAAGAACAAACGCAGAACAATTAAGAAAATGGTAAGAGGAACATACATATCGATAATAACCTTAAATGTAAATGGATTAAATGCCCCAACCAAAAGACACAGACTGGCTGAATGGATACAAAAACAAGACCCATATATATGCTGTCTACAAGAGACCCACTTCAGACCTAGGGACACA